>NW_027414281.1:0-8147 GCF_964106895.1 Numenius arquata | reverse complement strand
GGTGTGTGTGTGTGTGTGGGGGGGGGGGGGGGGGGGGGTGGTCTCCTCGGCCCATCTATGGGGCTGCCCCCCAAGCTGTGGGTCGCTCTAGGGGGGGGGTTCGCTGCGGGGGGGGGCGGCGGGGCTGGTTGCGCTCGGGGTGCAGGAGGATGACGTAGACCTTGGGGGCGTAGAGCAGCCCCAGGGGGACGGAGGCCGAGAGGCTCATGGAAACCGTCAGGGTGGCCGTTTGAACCAACACCTGGGGGGGGGGGGGGGGGTAGGGGGGGGGGTCACTACACACCCCCGCCCCTCCCCCACCCCACTTACCCCCCCCCCCCAAATATTCCCTTCCCCCCCAAATCCCCCCTCAAAACCATCCCCCCCCCCCCCCTTCCTCATTCCATCAAGATGCTCATTTGGAGCAGAGCTTTAGAGGGGGGGAGGGGCGGGGGGGGGGAAAGTGAGGGGAGGGGGGGTCACTACACACCCCCGCCCCTCCCCCACCCCACTTACCCCCCCCCCAAAATCCTCCCCTCCCCCCCAAATCCCCCCTCAAAACCATCCCCCCCCCCCCCCTCACTCCATCAAGGTGCTCATTTGGAGCAGCATTTTGGGGGGGGGGAGGGGCGGGGGGGGGAAGTGGGGGGAGGGGGGGTCACTACACACCCCCGCCCCTCCCCCACCCCACTTACCCCCCCCCCAAAATATTCCCCTCCCCCCCAAATCCCCCCTCAAAACCATCCCCCCCCCCCCCCCTTCCTCACTCCATCAAGATGCTCATTTGGAGCAGAGCCTGGGGGGGGGGAGGGGGGGAGGAGAACCCCCCCGAGATCCCACCTCCTCCATCTCCTGGTGCCCCCCAACCCCTGGAACCCCCCCCAGATCCCACCTCCTCCATCATCTCCACCTCCTCCATCTCCTGGAACCCCCCTCAGATCCCACCTCCTCCATCTCCTGGTGCCCCCCAACCCCTGGAACCTCCCAGAACCCCCCTCAGATCCCACCTCCTCCATCTCCTGGTGCCCCCCAACCCTTGGAACCCCCCCCAGATCCCACCTCCTCCATCATCTCCACCTCCTCCATCTCCTGGAACCCCCCCCAGATCCCACCTCCTCCATCTCCTGGTGCCCCCCAACCCTTGGAACCCCCTCCAGATCCCACCTCCTCCATCTCCCGGAACCCCCCCCAGATCCCAGCTCCTCCATCATCTCCACCTCCTCCATCTCCTGGAACCCCCCTCAGATCCCACCTCCTCCATCTTCTGCTGCCCCCAAACCCCCGGAACCTCCCAGAACCCCCCCCAGATCCCACCTCCTCCATCTCCCAGAACCCCCCCCAGATCCCACCTTCTCCATCTCCTGGAACCCCCCCCAGATCCCACCTCCTCCATCTCCTGCTGCCCCCCAACCCTTGGAACCCCCCCCAGATCCCACCTCCTCCATCTCCTGGAACCCCCCCCAGATCCCACCTCCTCCATCTCCTGGAACCCCCCCCAGATCCCACCTCCTCCATCTCCCAGAACCCCCTCCAGATCCCACCTCCTCCATCTCCTGGAACCCCCCCCAGATCCCACCTCCTCCATCTCCCAGAACCCCCTCCAGATCCCACCTCCTCCATCTCCTGCTGCCCCCCAACCCCTGGAACCTCCCAGAACCCCCTCCAGATCCCACCTCCTCCATCTCCTGGTGCCCCCCCCGAGATGTCCTCACCCTCTCGGCCGATTGGGCGGCCCCGAAGAAGATGGGCCCGAAGGCCAACCAGACGACGCAGGTGGTGTACATGGCGAAGCCGATGGGTTTGGCCTCGTTGAAGGTCTCGGGGACCCCCCGGGCTTTGACGGCGTAGACGGTGCAGGTCAACATGAGGAGAAGAGCGTAGGCCAAACAGGCCAAGGTGGCCCCTTCGGCCATGTCACACCTCAGGACCCCCCGGGCGTCCTCGGGGTCCGGGGTCCTCCCCATCTCGTAGTCGATGAGGGCGTGAGGGGGACGGAGGAGGAGCCAAAGGGCGGCGGCCACCAGTTGGAGACCGCTCAAGGTGAAGGTGATGACCAGTTGGGAGGTGGGGCTGATGAAACGGGGAGGGGTCACCGACCGCTTCCCTGAGGGGGGGGGGGGAGAAGAGAGGAATTATGGGGTGTCCGGACACCCGGGTCCACCCCCTGGACACCTGGGTCCTCCAGAACCTCTGGTTGCCCCCATAACTCACCTTCCTTGAAGCCACAGTAGACGTGGTTGGTCTTGGTGAGGACCATGGGGGTGGTGGAACCCCATCCTACGTCCCTCAACCTGGACTTATGGGTCCCTCCCTGGACTCCTGTCCCCTCCCTGGTCCCCTGGGTCCTCCAGAACCTCTGGTCCCCCCATAACTCACCTTCCTTGAGGCTACAGTAGATGTGGTTGGTCCTGGTGAGGACCGTGGGGTTGGTGGAACTCCATCCTACGTCTCTCAACCCAACCTCATTGGTTCCTCCCTGGACTCCCGCTCCCCTCCTGGTCCCCGGGGTCCCCCCCAGATCTCCTGCGTCCCCCCCTCCCCGTCCTCACCCTGCTCGAAGATCCTGTAGATCCTGTTGGTCTTGGTGAGGAGGGCGGCGTAGGTGAGGCTCATGCCCAGGCCCAAGAAGAGGCGCCGGAGGGCGCAGACGCCCACCCCGGGCTCGGCCACCATGATGAAGGTGATGGCGTAGACCAGGGCGATGCCGGCCAAGAGGACGTAACTCAACTCCCGCCCCGAGGCCTTGACGATGGGCGTCTCGTGGTGCTTGATGAAGGTCACCAAGACGAAGGCGGTGGCCGCCAAACCCAAGGTGGCCAAGGCCAAAGGGACGGCGGCCCAAGGGTCCCCCCAACGCAGGCGCAGGATGGGGGTGGGGCGGCAGGCGGTGCGGTTGGGGGTGGGGCGCAGGTGGGGGGGGCAGGGCAGGCAGGTGAGGGGGTCGGCGCGGTAGAGGTACCCCCCGCAGAGCTCGCAGTGCCAGCAGCAGGGGACCCCCTTCACCGGCTTCTTGCGTTCTCCTGCCCCACAGGGGAGGCTGCAGACGGAGGGCGGGGGGGACGTGCTGTTGGAGCCCCACTCCATCTCCTCCGCCTTGGGGGGGGGACACACACACGGAGAAAGGGTGGGTGAGGGACGCGGGTGGCCTGGAGGAGGACACACGTGCGCCCCCTCCCCCCCTCCCAGTCATCAGGAGTTCACGGGGATCCACCAGGAGATCATGAAGACAATGGAAACCCACCAGGAGATGATGGGGATCCACCAAAAGATCATGGAGATCCACCAGGAAACCAATGGAAGCACCAGGAGACCATGGAGATCCACCAGGAAACCATGGAGATCCACCAGGAGACCATGGGGATCCACCAGGAAACCAATGGAAGCACCAGGAGACCATGGAGATCCACCAGGAAACCATGGAGATCCACCAGGAGAACATGGGGATCCACCAGGAGATGATGGGGATCCACCAGGAAACCAATGGAAGCACCAGGAGGTCATGGGAATGCACCAGGAAACCATGGAGATCCACCAGGAGAACATGAAGACAATGGAAACCCACCAGGAGATGATGGGGATCCACCAAGAGATCATGGAGATCCACCAGGAAACCAATGGAAGCACCAGGAGACCATGGAGATCCAACAGGAAACCATGGAGATCAACCAGGAGAACATGGGGATCCACCAGGAGACCATGGGGATCCACCAAGAGATCATGGGGATCCACCAGGAAACCAATGGAAGCACCAGGAGGTCATGGGAATGCACCAGAAGACCATGGAGATCCACCAGGAAACCATGGAGATCCACCAGGAGATCATGAAGACAATGGAAACCCACCAGGAGATGATGGGGATCCACCAAAGGATCATGGAGATCCACCAGGAAACCAATGGAAGCACCAGGAGACCATGGAGATCCACCAGGGGAACATGGGGATCCACCAGGAAACCATGGAGATCCACCAGGAGATCATGAAGACAATGGAGACCCACCAGGAGATGATGGGGATCCACCAGGAAACTAATGGAAGCACCAGGTGATCATGGGGAACCACCAGGAAGACATGGAGATCCACCAGGAGACCATGGAGATCCACCAAGAGATCATGGAGATCCACCAGGAAACTAATGGAAGCACCAGGTGATCATGGGGAACCACCAGGAGATCATGAAGACCCACCAGGAGATGATGGGGATCCACCAGGAAAGTAATGGAAGCACCAGGAGGTCATGGGGAACCATCAGGAAACCATGGAGATCCACAGGAGAACATGGGGAATGACCAGGAGATCATGAAAACCCACCAGGAGACCATGGGGATCCACCAAGAGATCATGGAGATCCACCAGGAAACCAATGGAAGCACCAGGAGGTCATGGGAATGCACCAGGAGACCATGGGGATCCACCAGGAGACCATGGGGATCCACCAGGAGAACATGGGGATCCACCAGGAGATCATGGGGAAACACTAGGAGATGATGGAGACAATGGAGACCCACCAGGAGATGATGGGGATCTACCAGGAAACCAATGGAAACACCAGGAGAATATGGGGATCCACCAGGAGATCATGGGGACCCACCAGGAGATCATGGGGACAATGGAGACCCACCAGGAGATCATGGGAACCCACCAGGAGATATGGGGACCCACCAGGAGATGATGGAGAACCATCAGGAGATGATGGAGACCCACCAGGAGATCATGGGAACCCACCAGGAGATGATGGAGACCCACCAGGAGATCATGGGAACCCACCAGGAGATATGGGGACCCACCAGGAGATGATGGAGACCCACCAGGAGACCATGGGGACCCACCAGGAGATGATGGGGACAATGGGGACCCACCAGGAGACCATGGGGACCCACCAGGAGATGATGGGGACAATGGGGACCCACCAGGAGACCATGGGGACCCACCAGGAGATGATGGGGACAATGGGGACCCACCAGGAGGTCATGGGGACCCACCAGGAGATGATGGGAACCCACCAGGAGATGATGGGGACCCACCAGGAGATCATGGGGACCCACCAGGAGATGATGGGGACCCACCAAGGAGAACATGGGGACAATGGGGACCCACCAGGAGATGATGGGGACCCACCAAGGAGAACATGGGGACAATGGGGACCCACCAGGAGACCATGGGAACCCACCAGGAGATGATGGAGAACCATCAGGAGATGATGGAGACCCACCAGGAGACCATGGGGACCCACCAGGAGATGATGGGGACCCACCAGGAGATGATGGGGACCCACCAAGGAGAACATGGGGACAATGGGGACCCACCAGGAGATGATGGGGACCCACCAAGGAGAACATGGGGACCCACCAGGAGATATGGAGACCCACCAGGAGATGATGAGAACCCACCAGGAGATCATGGGGACCCACCAGGAGAACATGGGGACAATGGAGACCCACCAGGAGATCATGGGGACCCACCAGGAGATGATGGAGAACCATCAGGAGATGATGGGGACCCACCAGGAGATCATGGGGACCCACCAGGAGATGATGGAGACCCACCAGGAGATCATGGGGAACCATCAGGAGATGATGGGGACCCACCAGGAGGTCATGGGGACCCACCAGGAGATGATGGAGACCCACCAGGAGATCATGGGGAACCATCAGGAGATGATGGGGACCCACCAGGAGATGATGGGGACCCACCAGGAGATCATGGGGAACCATCAGGAGATGATGGAGACCCACCAGGAGACCATGGGGACCCACCAGGAGATGATGGGGACAATGGGGACCCACCAGGAGACCATGGGGACCCACCAGGAGATGATGGGGACAATGGGGACCCACCAGGAGATCATGGGGACCCACCAGGAGATGATGGGGACAATGGGGACCCACCAGGAGATCATGGGGACCCACCAGGAGATGATGGGAACCCACCAGGAGATCATGGGGACCCACCAGGAGATCATGGGGACCCACCAGGAGATATGGAGACCCACCAGGAGATGATGAGAACCCACCAGGAGATCATGGGGACCCACCAGGAGAACATGGGGACAATGGAGACCCACCAGGAGATCATGGGGACCCACCAGGAGATGATGGGGACCCACCAGGAGATCATGGGGAACCATCAGGAGATGATGGGGACCCACCAGGAGATCATGGGGAACCATCAGGAGATGATGGGGACCCACCAGGAGGTCATGGGGACCCACCAGGAGATGATGGAGACCCACCAGGAGATCATGGGGAACCATCAGGAGATGATGGGGACCCACCAGGAGATATGGGGACCCACCAGGAGATCATGGGGAACCATCAGGAGATGATGGGGACCCACCAGGAGATCATGGGGAACCATCAGGAGATGATGGGGACCCACCAGGAGGTCATGGGGACCCACCAGGAGATGATGGAGACCCACCAGGAGATCATGGGGAACCATCAGGAGATGATGGGGACCCACCAGGAGATATGGGGACCCACCAGGAGATGATGGAGACCCACCAGGAGATCATGGGGAACCACCAGGAGATGATGGGAACCCACCAGGAGATGATGGGAACCCACCAGGAGATGATGGAGACCCACCAGGAGATCATGGGGAACCATCAGGAGATGATGGGGACCCACCAGGAGATATGGGGACCCACCAGGAGATGATGGAGACCCACCAGGAGATCATGGGGAACCATCAGGAGATGATGGGGACCCACCAGGAGACCATGGGGACCCACCAGGAGATGATGGGGACAATGGGGACCCACCAGGAGATCATGGGGACCCACCAGGAGATGATGGGGACAATGGGGACCCACCAGGAGATCATGGGGACCCACCAGGAGATGATGGGAACCCACCAGGAGATGATGGGAACCCACCAGGAGATCATGGGGACCCACCAGGAGATCATGGAGACCCACCAGGAGATGATGAGAACCCACCAGGAGAACATGGGGACCCACCAGGAGACCATGGGGACAATGGAGACCCACCAGGAGATGATGGAGAACCATCAGGAGATCCCTGTCCCCGGGAGCACCGGGGGAGGGGTCGGGGAATGGGGGGATGGGTGGGGGAGGGGTGTCCCCAGTGGGGGTGGGGATGGGGTGGGGGGATGGGTGGGGGTTGAGGGGTTGGGGGAGGGGTCTGGGGGGGGAGGGGTTGGGTGGGGGAGGGGGAGGGGTGTCCCCAGTGGGGGTGGGGGATGGGTTTAGGGGTTGGGTGGGGGAGGGGCGTTGGTTTGTCGGGGTTGGGGGAGGGGTGGGGGAAGGATGGGGTGGGGGGAAGAGTGGGGGGTGGGGTGTTGGGGGAGGGGTCTGTGGGTGGGGGAGGGGCGTGGGGTGTGGGGGTGTTGGGGGTGGGGCGTTGGTTTGTCGGGGGTGGGGGAGGGGTTGGGTTTAGGGGTGTGGGGGGAGGGGTCTGAGGGTGGGGGAGGGGCGTGGGGGGGTGTGGGGGAGGGGTGGAGGAGGGATGGGGGAGGGGTCTTGGGGGGGAGGGGTGGGGGTGGGGGAGGGGTCTGAGGTGGGAGTGGGGGGTGGGGGAGGGGTGGGGGAGGGGTGTGGGGGGTAGGGATGTTGGGGGAGGGGTCTGGGGGGGAGGGGTGGGGGTGGGGGAGGGGTCTGAGGTGGGTGTGGTGGTGGGGGAGGGGTGGGGGAAGGGTCTGTGTGGGGGAGGGGTAGGGGAGGGGTCTTGGGGGGTGGGGGAGGGGTGTAGGGGGGGGTTGGGGGAGGGGTGGGGGAGGGGGGGGAGGGGTCTATGTGGGGGGTGGGGTGAGGGGTGTTGGGGGAGGGGTCTGGGGGGGTGGGGGAGGGGTGGGGGAAGGGTCTTGGGGTGTGGGGGAGGGGTGTGTGTGGGGGTGGGGGAAGGGTGGGGGAGGGGTCTGGGGGGGAGGGGTCTGAGGTGGGGGTGGGGGGTGGGGGAGGGGTGTGGGAGGGGTGTGGGGGGAGGGGTGTTGGGGGAGGGGTCTTGGGGGGAGGGGGGGGTGGGGGAGGGGTCTGAGGCGGGGGTGGGGGAGGGGTGTGGAGTAGGGATGTTGGGGGAGGGGTCTGTGGGGGTTGTGGGGGAGGGGTAGGGGAGGGGTCTTGGGGTGTGGGGGAGGGTTCTGTGTGGGGGTGGGGGAGGGGTGTAGGGGTGGGGGGGGTGGGGGAGGGGTGTGGGGGGGGTTGGGGGAGG
>NW_027414280.1:0-130048 GCF_964106895.1 Numenius arquata | reverse complement strand
TTACCAGCCACTATGGAACTCTACGGGCCCCTACGGAACCCTGCAGAACCCTCCAGAACCTTACAGAATCCCACGGATTCCTACAGACTCCTGCGGGCACTTACTCAACCCTAGAGGACCCTACGGAACAATGCCAGCTCCTATGGAAGGAACCCTACGGGCCCCTACAGAACACTACTGGCTCCTGCGGTACTCCAGAGGCCTCTAGGGAACCTACGAAGCTCTACGGAACCCTATGGATCCTTACGGCACAGTACGGGCCCCTTCAGACCTCTGCGGGCGCTTATGGAAACCTACAGGACCCTACGGAACTCTACGAGACTCTACAGGCCCCTAGGGAACACCAGAGGCCCCTACGGAACCCTACACAACCCTCCGGAAACATATGGCACCCTACAAGCTCCTACCAACCCCTGCGGGCACTTACACAACCCTACAGGCCCCTACGGAAATCTACGGGACTCTACGGGCCCCTAGGGAACCCTTCAGATTTCGACGGAACCCTACGAGGCCCTCTGGAACCCTACAGAATACTCCAGGACCCGACAGCACTCTACAAGACCCTTAGCAACACAACAGAACCTCACTAAAACCCTATGGGCTCCTACAGAACACTGCAGGTGCCTACGGAACCCTGCAGGCCCCTACGGAACCCTACAGGTCCATACAGAACCCCACAGGGCCCTACGGAACTTTACCAGACACTACGGAACTCTACGGGCCCCTACGGAACCCTGCAGAACCCTCCGGAACCTTACAGAATCCCACGGATTCCTACAGTTCCTGCGGGCACTTACTCAACCCTAGAGGACCCTACGGAACACTGCCAGCTCCTATGGAAGGAACCCTACGGGCCCCTACAGAACACTACTGGCTCCTGCGGTACTCCAGAGGCCTCTAGGGAACCTACGAAGCTCTACGGAACCCTATGGATCCTTACGGCACAGTACGGGCCCCTTCAGACCTCTGCGGGCGCTTATGGAAACCTACAGGACCCTACGGAACTGTACGAGACTCTACAGGCCCCTAGGGAACACCACAGGCCCCTACGGAACCCTACACAACCCTCCGGAAACATATGGCACCCTACAAGCTCCTACCAACCCCTGCGGGCACTTACACAACCCTACAGGCCCCTACGGAAATCTACGGGACTCTACGGGCCCCTAGGGAACCCTTCAGATTTCGACGGAACCCTACCAGCCCCTCTGGAACCCTACAGAATACTCCAGGACCCGACAGCACTCTACAAGACCCTTAGCAACACAACGGAACCTCACTAAAACCCTATGGGCTCCTACAGAACACTGTAGGTGCCTACGGAACCCTACAGACCCCTACGGAATACTACCAGCCACTACAGAAAAATATGGCCCCTACGGAACTCTACGGAACCTGGCAGAAACACTGTGGGCCCCTACAGGCCCTTGCGGGCACTTGCAGAACTCTGCAGGAACCCACGGAACTTTATGGAACCCTACCAGCCCCTACGGAAGCCTAAAGACCCTTGCAGGCAGTTACGGAACGGTACAGGGCCCTAGAGAACTTTACCAGCCACTATGGAACTCTACGGGCCCCTACGGAACCCTGCAGAACCCTCCAGAACCTTACAGAATCCCACGGATTCCTACAGACTCCTGCGGGCACTTACTCAACCCTAGAGGACCCTACGGAACAATGCCAGCTCCTATGGAAGGAACCCTACGGGCCCCTACAGAACACTACTGGCTCCTGCGGTACTCCAGAGGCCTCTAGGGAACCTACGAAGCTCTACGGAACCCTATGGATCCTTACGGCACAGTACGGGCCCCTTCAGACCTCTGCGGGCGCTTATGGAAACCTACAGGACCCTACGGAACTCTACGAGACTCTACAGGCCCCTAGGGAACACCAGAGGCCCCTACGGAACCCTACACAACCCTCCGGAAACATATGGCACCCTACAAGCTCCTACCAACCCCTGCGGGCACTTACACAACCCTACAGGCCCCTACGGAAATCTCCGGGACTCTACGGGCCCCTAGGGAACCCTTCAGATTTCGACGGATCCCTACCAGCCCCTCTGGAACCCTACAGAATACTCCAGGACCCGACAGCACTCTACAAGACCCTTAGCAACACAACGGAACCTCACTAAAACCCTATGGGCTCCTACAGAACACTGCAGGTGCCTACGGAACCCTACAGACCCCTACGGAACCCTACAGACACCTGCGGGCACTTACGGAACCCTGCAGGCCCCTACGGAACCCTACAGGTCCATACAGAACCCCACAGGGCCCTACGGAACTTTACCAGCCACTACGGAACTCTACGGGTCCCTACGGAACCCTGCAGAACCCTCCGGAACCTTACAGAATCCCACAGACTCCTACAGACTTCTGCGGGCACTTACACAACCCTACAGCTCCCTACGGAAATCTACGGGACTCTATGGGCCCCTAGGGAACCCTATAGATTTCGATGGAACCCTATGAGGCCCTCTGGAACCCTACAGAATACTCCAGGACCCGACAGCACTCTACAAGACCCTTAGCAACACAACGGAACCTCACTAAAACTCTATGGGCTCCTACAGAACACTGCAGGCGCCTACGGAACCCTACAGACCCCTACAGAATACTACCACCACTACAGAAAAATATGGCCCCTACGGAACTCTACGGAACCTGGCAGAAACACTGTGGGCCCCTACAGGCCCTTGCGGGCACTTGCAGAACTCTGCAGGAACCCACGGAACTTTATGGAACCCTACCAGCCCCTACGGAAGCCTAAAGATCCTTGCAGGCAGTTACGGAACGGTACAGGGCCCTAGGGAACTTTACCAGCCACTACGGAACTCTACGGGCCCCTACGGAACCCTGCAGAACCCTCCAGAACCTTACAGAATCCCACGGATTCCTACAGACTCCTGCGGGCACTTACTCAACCCTAGAGGACCCTACGGAACACTGCCAGCTCCTATGGAAGGAACCCTACGGGCCCCTACAGAACACTACTGGCTCCTGCGGTACTCCAGAGGCCTCTAGGGAACCTACGAAGCTCTACGGAACCCTATGGATCCTTACGGCACAGTACGGGCCCCTTCAGACCTCTGCGGGCGCTTATGGAAACCTACAGGACCCTACGGAACTGTACGAGACTCTACAGGCCCCTAGGGAACACCACAGGCCCCTACGGAACCCTACACAACCCTCCGGAAACATATGGCACCCTACAAGCTCCTACCAACCCCTGCGGGCACTTACATAACCCTACAGGCCCCTACGGAAATCTCCGGGACTCTACGGGCCCCTAGGGAACCCTTCAGATTTCGACGGATCCCTACCAGCCCCTCTGGAACCCTACAGAATACTCCAGGACCCGACAGCACTCTACAAGACCCTTAGCAACACAACGGAACCTCACTAAAACCCTATGGGCTCCTACAGAACACTGCAGGTGCCTACGGAACCCTGCAGGCCCCTACGGAACCCTACAGGTCCATACAGAACCCCACAGGGCCCTACGGAACTTTACCAGCCACTACGGAACTCTACGCGTCCCTACGGAACCCTGCAGAACCCTCCGGAACCTTACAGAATCCCACAGACTCCTACAGACTTCTGCGGGCACTTACACAACCCTACAGCTCCCTATGGAAATCTACGGGACTCTATGGGCCCCTAGGGAACCCTATAGATTTCGATGGAACCCTATGAGGCCCTCTGGAACCCTACAGAATACTCCAGGACCCGACAGCACTCTACAAGACCCTTAGCAACACAACGGAACCTCACTAAAACCCTATGGGCTCCTACAGAACACTGTAGGTGCCTACGGAACCCTACAGACCCCTACGGAATACTACCAGCCACTACAGAAAAATATGGCCCCTACGGAACTCTACGGAACCTGACAGAAACACTGTGGGCCCCTACAGGCCCTTGCGGGCACTTGCAGAACTCTGCAGGAACCCACGGAACTTTATGGAACCCTTCCAGCCCCTACGGAAGCCTAAAGACCCTTGCAGGCAGTTACGGAACGGTACAGGGCCCTAGAGAACTTTACCAGCCACTATGGAACTCTACGGGCCCCTACGGAACCCTGCAGAACCCTCCAGAACCTTACAGAATCCCACGGATTCCTACAGACTCCTGCGGGCACTTACTCAACCCTAGAGGACCCTACGGAACAATGCCAGCTCCTATGGAAGGAACCCTACGGGCCCCTACAGAACACTACTGGCTCCTGCGGTACTCCAGAGGCCTCTAGGGAACCTACGAAGCTCTACGGAACCCTATGGATCCTTACGGCACAGTACGGGCCCCTTCAGACCTCTGCGGGCGCTTATGGAAACCTACAGGACCCTACGGAACTGTACGAGACTCTACAGGCCCCTAGGGAACACCAGAGGCCCCTACGGAACCCTACACAACCCTCCGGAAACATATGGCACCCTACAAGCTCCTACCAACCCCTGCGGGCACTTACACAACCCTACAGGCCCCTACGGAAATCTACGGGACTCTACGGGCCCCTAGGGAACCCTTCAGATTTCGACGGAACCCTACGAGGCCCTCTGGAACCCTACAGAATACTCCAGGACCCGACAGCACTCTACAAGACCCTTAGCAACACAACAGAACCTCACTAAAACCCTATGGGCTCCTACAGAACACTGCAGGTGCCTACGGAACCCTGCAGGCCCCTACGGAACCCTACAGGTCCATACAGAACCCCACAGGGCCCTACGGAACTTTACCAGCCACTACGGAACTCTACGCGTCCCTACGGAACCCTGCAGAACCCTCCGGAACCTTACAGAATCCCACAGACTCCTACAGACTTCTGCGGGCACTTACACAACCCTACAGCTCCCTATGGAAATCTACGGGACTCTATGGGCCCCTAGGGAACCCTATAGATTTCGATGGAACCCTATGAGGCCCTCTGGAACCCTACAGAATACTCCAGGACCCGACAGCACTCTACAAGACCCTTAGCAACACAACGGAACCTCACTAAAACCCTATGGGCTCCTACAGAACACTGTAGGTGCCTACGGAACCCTACAGACCCCTACGGAATACTACCAGCCACTACAGAAAAATATGGCCCCTACGGAACTCTACGGAACCTGACAGAAACACTGTGGGCCCCTACAGGCCCTTGCGGGCACTTGCAGAACTCTGCAGGAACCCACGGAACTTTATGGAACCCTTCCAGCCCCTACGGAAGCCTAAAGACCCTTGCAGGCAGTTACGGAACGGTACAGGGCCCTAGAGAACTTTACCAGCCACTATGGAACTCTACGGGCCCCTACGGAACCCTGCAGAACCCTCCAGAACCTTACAGAATCCCACGGATTCCTACAGACTCCTGCGGGCACTTACTCAACCCTAGAGGACCCTACGGAACAATGCCAGCTCCTATGGAAGGAACCCTACGGGCCCCTACAGAACACTACTGGCTCCTGCGGTACTCCAGAGGCCTCTAGGGAACCTACGAAGCTCTACGGAACCCTATGGATCCTTACGGCACAGTACGGGCCCCTTCAGACCTCTGCGGGCGCTTATGGAAACCTACAGGACCCTACGGAACTCTACGAGACTCTACAGGCCCCTAGGGAACACCACAGGCCCCTACGGAACCCTACACAACCCTCCGGAAACATATGGCACCCTACAAGCTCCTACCAACCCCTGCGGGCACTTACACAACCCTACAGGCCCCTACGGAAATCTACGGGACTCTACGGGCCCCTAGGGAACCCTTCAGATTTCGACGGAACCCTACGAGGCCCTCTGGAACCCTACAGAATACTCCAGGACCCGACAGCACTCTACAAGACCCTTAGCAACACAACAGAACCTCACTAAAACCCTATGGGCTCCTACAGAACACTGCAGGTGCCTACGGAACCCTGCAGGCCCCTACGGAACCCTACAGGTCCATACAGAACCCCACAGGGCCCTACGGAACTTTACCAGCCACTACGGAACTCTACGCGTCCCTACGGAACCCTGCAGAACCCTCCGGAACCTTACAGAATCCCACAGACTCCTACAGACTTCTGCGGGCACTTACACAACCCTACAGCTCCCTATGGAAATCTACGGGACTCTATGGGCCCCTAGGGAACCCTATAGATTTCGATGGAACCCTATGAGGCCCTCTGGAACCCTACAGAATACTCCAGGACCCGACAGCACTCTACAAGACCCTTAGCAACACAACGGAACCTCACTAAAACCCTATGGGCTCCTACAGAACACTGCAGGTGCCTACGGAACCCTACAGACCCCTACGGAATACTACCAGCCACTACAGAAAAATATGGCCCCTACGGAACTCTACGGAACCTGACAGAAACACTGTGGGCCCCTACAGGCCCTTGCGGGCACTTGCAGAACTCTGCAGGAACCCACGGAACTTTATGGAACCCTTCCAGCCCCTACGGAAGCCTAAAGACCCTTGCAGGCAGTTACGGAACGGTACAGGGCCCTAGAGAACTTTACCAGCCACTATGGAACTCTACGGGCCCCTACGGAACCCTGCAGAACCCTCCAGAACCTTACAGAATCCCACGGATTCCTACAGACTCCTGCGGGCACTTACTCAACCCTAGAGGACCCTACGGAACAATGCCAGCTCCTATGGAAGGAACCCTACGGGCCCCTACAGAACACTACTGGCTCCTGCGGTACTCCAGAGGCCTCTAGGGAACCTACGAAGCTCTACGGAACCCTATGGATCCTTACGGCACAGTACGGGCCCCTTCAGACCTCTGCGGGCGCTTATGGAAACCTACAGGACCCTACGGAACTCTACGAGACTCTACAGGCCCCTAGGGAACACCAGAGGCCCCTACGGAACCCTACACAACCCTCCGGAAACATATGGCACCCTACAAGCTCCTACCAACCCCTGCGGGCACTTACACAACCCTACAGGCCCCTACGGAAATCTACGGGACTCTACGGGCCCCTAGGGAACCCTTCAGATTTCGACGGAACCCTACGAGGCCCTCTGGAACCCTACAGAATACTCCAGGACCCGACAGCACTCTACAAGACCCTTAGCAACACAACAGAACCTCACTAAAACCCTATGGGCTCCTACAGAACACTGCAGGTGCCTACGGAACCCTGCAGGCCCCTACGGAACCCTACAGGTCCATACAGAACCCCACAGGGCCCTACGGAACTTTACCAGCCACTACGGAACTCTACGCGTCCCTACGGAACCCTGCAGAACCCTCCGGAACCTTACAGAATCCCACAGACTCCTACAGACTTCTGCGGGCACTTACACAACCCTACAGCTCCCTATGGAAATCTACGGGACTCTATGGGCCCCTAGGGAACCCTATAGATTTCGATGGAACCCTATGAGGCCCTCTGGAACCCTACAGAATACTCCAGGACCCGACAGCACTCTACAAGACCCTTAGCAACACAACGGAACCTCACTAAAACCCTATGGGCTCCTACAGAACACTGTAGGTGCCTACGGAACCCTACAGACCCCTACGGAATACTACCAGCCACTACAGAAAAATATGGCCCCTACGGAACTCTACGGAACCTGGCAGAAACACTGTGGGCCCCTACAGGCCCTTGCGGGCACTTGCAGAACTCTGCAGGAACCCACGGAACTTTATGGAACCCTTCCAGCCCCTACGGAAGCCTAAAGACCCTTGCAGGCAGTTACGGAACGGTACAGGGCCCTAGAGAACTTTACCAGCCACTATGGAACTCTACGGGCCACTACGGAACCCTGCAGAACCCTCCAGAACCTTACAGAATCCCACGGATTCCTACAGACTCCTGCGGGCACTTACTCAACCCTAGAGGACCCTACGGAACAATGCCAGCTCCTATGGAAGGAACCCTACGGGCCCCTACAGAACACTACTGGCTCCTGCGGTACTCCAGAGGCCTCTAGGGAACCTACGAAGCTCTACGGAACCCTATGGATCCTTACGGCACAGTACGGGCCCCTTCAGACCTCTGCGGGCGCTTATGGAAACCTACAGGACCCTACGGAACTGTACGAGACTCTACAGGCCCCTAGGGAACACCACAGGCCCCTACGGAACCCTACACAACCCTCCGGAAACATATGGCACCCTACAAGCTCCTACCAACCCCTGCGGGCACTTACATAACCCTACAGGCCCCTACGGAAATCTCCGGGACTCTACGGGCCCCTAGGGAACCCTTCAGATTTCGACGGATCCCTACCAGCCCCTCTGGAACCCTACAGAATACTCCAGGACCCGACAGCACTCTACAAGACCCTTAGCAACACAACGGAACCTCACTAAAACCCTATGGGCTCCTACAGAACACTGCAGGTGCCTACGGAACCCTGCAGGCCCCTACGGAACCCTACAGGTCCATACAGAACCCCACAGGGCCCTACGGAACTTTACCAGCCACTACGGAACTCTACGCGTCCCTACGGAACCCTGCAGAACCCTCCGGAACCTTACAGAATCCCACAGACTCCTACAGACTTCTGCGGGCACTTACACAACCCTACAGCTCCCTATGGAAATCTACGGGACTCTATGGGCCCCTAGGGAACCCTATAGATTTCGATGGAACCCTATGAGGCCCTCTGGAACCCTACAGAATACTCCAGGACCCGACAGCACTCTACAAGACCCTTAGCAACACAACGGAACCTCACTAAAACCCTATGGGCTCCTACAGAACACTGTAGGTGCCTACGGAACCCTACAGACCCCTACGGAATACTACCAGCCACTACAGAAAAATATGGCCCCTACGGAACTCTACGGAACCTGACAGAAACACTGTGGGCCCCTACAGGCCCTTGCGGGCACTTGCAGAACTCTGCAGGAACCCACGGAACTTTATGGAACCCTTCCAGCCCCTACGGAAGCCTAAAGACCCTTGCAGGCAGTTACGGAACGGTACAGGGCCCTAGAGAACTTTACCAGCCACTATGGAACTCTACGGGCCCCTACGGAACCCTGCAGAACCCTCCAGAACCTTACAGAATCCCACGGATTCCTACAGACTCCTGCGGGCACTTACTCAACCCTAGAGGACCCTACGGAACAATGCCAGCTCCTATGGAAGGAACCCTACGGGCCCCTACAGAACACTACTGGCTCCTGCGGTACTCCAGAGGCCTCTAGGGAACCTACGAAGCTCTACGGAACCCTATGGATCCTTACGGCACAGTACGGGCCCCTTCAGACCTCTGCGGGCGCTTATGGAAACCTACAGGACCCTACGGAACTCTACGAGACTCTACAGGCCCCTAGGGAACACCAGAGGCCCCTACGGAACCCTACACAACCCTCCGGAAACATATGGCACCCTACAAGCTCCTACCAACCCCTGCGGGCACTTACACAACCCTACAGGCCCCTACGGAAATCTACGGGACTCTACGGGCCCCTAGGGAACCCTTCAGATTTCGACGGAACCCTACGAGGCCCTCTGGAACCCTACAGAATACTCCAGGACCCGACAGCACTCTACAAGACCCTTAGCAACACAACAGAACCTCACTAAAACCCTATGGGCTCCTACAGAACACTGCAGGTGCCTACGGAACCCTGCAGGCCCCTACGGAACCCTACAGGTCCATACAGAACCCCACAGGGCCCTACGGAACTTTACCAGCCACTACGGAACTCTACGCGTCCCTACGGAACCCTGCAGAACCCTCCGGAACCTTACAGAATCCCACAGACTCCTACAGACTTCTGCGGGCACTTACACAACCCTACAGCTCCCTATGGAAATCTACGGGACTCTATGGGCCCCTAGGGAACCCTATAGATTTCGATGGAACCCTATGAGGCCCTCTGGAACCCTACAGAATACTCCAGGACCCGACAGCACTCTACAAGACCCTTAGCAACACAACGGAACCTCACTAAAACCCTATGGGCTCCTACAGAACACTGTAGGTGCCTACGGAACCCTACAGACCCCTACGGAATACTACCAGCCACTACAGAAAAATATGGCCCCTACGGAACTCTACGGAACCTGACAGAAACACTGTGGGCCCCTACAGGCCCTTGCGGGCACTTGCAGAACTCTGCAGGAACCCACGGAACTTTATGGAACCCTTCCAGCCCCTACGGAAGCCTAAAGACCCTTGCAGGCAGTTACGGAACGGTACAGGGCCCTAGAGAACTTTACCAGCCACTATGGAACTCTACGGGCCCCTACGGAACCCTGCAGAACCCTCCAGAACCTTACAGAATCCCACGGATTCCTACAGACTCCTGCGGGCACTTACTCAACCCTAGAGGACCCTACGGAACAATGCCAGCTCCTATGGAAGGAACCCTACGGGCCCCTACAGAACACTACTGGCTCCTGCGGTACTCCAGAGGCCTCTAGGGAACCTACGAAGCTCTACGGAACCCTATGGATCCTTACGGCACAGTACGGGCCCCTTCAGACCTCTGCGGGCGCTTATGGAAACCTACAGGACCCTACGGAACTCTACGAGACTCTACAGGCCCCTAGGGAACACCACAGGCCCCTACGGAACCCTACACAACCCTCCGGAAACATATGGCACCCTACAAGCTCCTACCAACCCCTGCGGGCACTTACACAACCCTACAGGCCCCTACGGAAATCTACGGGACTCTACGGGCCCCTAGGGAACCCTTCAGATTTCGACGGAACCCTACGAGGCCCTCTGGAACCCTACAGAATACTCCAGGACCCGACAGCACTCTACAAGACCCTTAGCAACACAACAGAACCTCACTAAAACCCTATGGGCTCCTACAGAACACTGCAGGTGCCTACGGAACCCTGCAGGCCCCTACGGAACCCTACAGGTCCATACAGAACCCCACAGGGCCCTACGGAACTTTACCAGCCACTACGGAACTCTACGCGTCCCTACGGAACCCTGCAGAACCCTCCGGAACCTTACAGAATCCCACAGACTCCTACAGACTTCTGCGGGCACTTACACAACCCTACAGCTCCCTATGGAAATCTACGGGACTCTATGGGCCCCTAGGGAACCCTATAGATTTCGATGGAACCCTATGAGGCCCTCTGGAACCCTACAGAATACTCCAGGACCCGACAGCACTCTACAAGACCCTTAGCAACACAACGGAACCTCACTAAAACCCTATGGGCTCCTACAGAACACTGTAGGTGCCTACGGAACCCTACAGACCCCTACGGAATACTACCAGCCACTACAGAAAAATATGGCCCCTACGGAACTCTACGGAACCTGACAGAAACACTGTGGGCCCCTACAGGCCCTTGCGGGCACTTGCAGAACTCTGCAGGAACCCACGGAACTTTATGGAACCCTTCCAGCCCCTACGGAAGCCTAAAGACCCTTGCAGGCAGTTACGGAACGGTACAGGGCCCTAGAGAACTTTACCAGCCACTATGGAACTCTACGGGCCCCTACGGAACCCTGCAGAACCCTCCAGAACCTTACAGAATCCCACGGATTCCTACAGACTCCTGCGGGCACTTACTCAACCCTAGAGGACCCTACGGAACAATGCCAGCTCCTATGGAAGGAACCCTACGGGCCCCTACAGAACACTACTGGCTCCTGCGGTACTCCAGAGGCCTCTAGGGAACCTACGAAGCTCTACGGAACCCTATGGATCCTTACGGCACAGTACGGGCCCCTTCAGACCTCTGCGGGCGCTTATGGAAACCTACAGGACCCTACGGAACTCTACGAGACTCTACAGGCCCCTAGGGAACACCAGAGGCCCCTACGGAACCCTACACAACCCTCCGGAAACATATGGCACCCTACAAGCTCCTACCAACCCCTGCGGGCACTTACACAACCCTACAGGCCCCTACGGAAATCTACGGGACTCTACGGGCCCCTAGGGAACCCTTCAGATTTCGACGGAACCCTACGAGGCCCTCTGGAACCCTACAGAATACTCCAGGACCCGACAGCACTCTACAAGACCCTTAGCAACACAACAGAACCTCACTAAAACCCTATGGGCTCCTACAGAACACTGCAGGTGCCTACGGAACCCTGCAGGCCCCTACGGAACCCTACAGGTCCATACAGAACCCCACAGGGCCCTACGGAACTTTACCAGCCACTACGGAACTCTACGCGTCCCTACGGAACCCTGCAGAACCCTCCGGAACCTTACAGAATCCCACAGACTCCTACAGACTTCTGCGGGCACTTACACAACCCTACAGCTCCCTATGGAAATCTACGGGACTCTATGGGCCCCTAGGGAACCCTATAGATTTCGATGGAACCCTATGAGGCCCTCTGGAACCCTACAGAATACTCCAGGACCCGACAGCACTCTACAAGACCCTTAGCAACACAACGGAACCTCACTAAAACCCTATGGGCTCCTACAGAACACTGTAGGTGCCTACGGAACCCTACAGACCCCTACGGAATACTACCAGCCACTACAGAAAAATATGGCCCCTACGGAACTCTACGGAACCTGGCAGAAACACTGTGGGCCCCTACAGGCCCTTGCGGGCACTTGCAGAACTCTGCAGGAACCCACGGAACTTTATGGAACCCTTCCAGCCCCTACGGAAGCCTAAAGACCCTTGCAGGCAGTTACGGAACGGTACAGGGCCCTAGAGAACTTTACCAGCCACTATGGAACTCTACGGGCCACTACGGAACCCTGCAGAACCCTCCAGAACCTTACAGAATCCCACGGATTCCTACAGACTCCTGCGGGCACTTACTCAACCCTAGAGGACCCTACGGAACAATGCCAGCTCCTATGGAAGGAACCCTACGGGCCCCTACAGAACACTACTGGCTCCTGCGGTACTCCAGAGGCCTCTAGGGAACCTACGAAGCTCTACGGAACCCTATGGATCCTTACGGCACAGTACGGGCCCCTTCAGACCTCTGCGGGCGCTTATGGAAACCTACAGGACCCTACGGAACTCTACGAGACTCTACAGGCCCCTAGGGAACACCACAGGCCCCTACGGAACCGTACGAGACTCTACAGGCCCTTAGGGAACACCACAGGCCCCTACGGAACCCTACACAACCCTCTGGAAACTTATGGAACCCTACAAGCTCCTACCAACCCCTGCGAGCACTTACACAACCCTACAGGTCCCTGCGGCAATCTACGGGACTCTATGGGCCCCTAGGGAACCCTACAGATTTCGACGGAACCCTACCAGCCCCTCTGGAACCCTACAGAATACTCCAGGACCCGACAGCACTCTACAAGACCCTTAGCAACACAACGGAACCTCACTAAAACCCTATGGGCTCCTACAGAACACTGTAGGTGCCTACGGAAACCTACAGACCCCTACGGAATACTACCAGCCACTACAGAAAAATATGGCCCCTACGGAACTCTACGGAACCTGGCAGAAACACTGTGGGCCCCTACAGGCCCTTGCGGGCACTTGCAGAACTCTGCAGGAATCCACGGAACTTTATGGAACCCTACCAGCCCCTACGGAAGCCTAAAGACCCTTGCAGGCAGTTACGGAACGGTACAGGGCCCTAGGGAACTTTACCAGCCACTACGGAACTCTACGGGCCCCTACGGAACCCTGCAGAACCCTCCAGAACCTTACAGAATCCCACGGATTCCTACAGACTCCTGCGGGCACTTACTCAACCCTAGAGGACCCTACGGAACACTGCCAGCTCCTATGGAAGGAACCCTACGGGCCCCTACAGAACACTACTGGCTCCTGCGGTACTCCAGAGGCCTCTAGGGAACCTACGAAGCTCTACGGAACCCTATGGATCCTTACGGCACAGTACGGGCCCCTTCAGACCTCTGCGGGCGCTTATGGAAACCTACAGGACCCTACGGAACTCTACGAGACTCTACAGGCCCCTAGGGAACACCACAGGCCCCTACGGAACCCTACACAACCCTCCGGAAACATATGGCACCCTACAAGCTCCTACCAACCCCTGCGGGCACTTACATAACCCTACAGGCCCCTACGGAAATCTCCGGGACTCTACGGGCCCCTAGGGAACCCTTCAGATTTCGACGGAACCCTACGAGGCCCTCTGGAACCCTACAGAATACTCCAGGACCCGACAGCACTCTACAAGACCCTTAGCAACACAACGGAACCTCACTAAAACCCTATGGGCTCCTACAGAACACTGCAGGTGCCTACGGAACCCTGCAGGTCCCTACGGAACCCTAAAGGTCCATACAGAACCCCACAGGGCCCTACGGAACTTTACCAGACACTACGGAACTCTACGGGCCCCTACGGAACCCTGCAGAACCCTCCGGAACCTTACAGAATCCCACGGATTCCTACAGACTCCTGCGGGCACTTACTCAACCCTAGAGGACCCTACGGAACACTGCCAGCTCCTATGGAAGGAACCCTACGGGCCCCTACAGAACACTACTGGCTCCTGCGGTACTCCAGAGGCCTCTAGGGAACCTACGAAGCTCTACGGAACCCTATGGATCCTTACGGCACAGTACGGGCCCCTTCAGACCTCTGCGGGCGCTTATGGAAACCTACAGGACCCTACGGAACTCTACGAGACTCTACAGGCCCCTAGGGAACACCACAGGCCCCTACGGAACCGTACGAGACTCTACAGGCCCTTAGGGAACACCACAGGCCCCTACGGAACCCTACACAACCCTCTGGAAACTTATGGAACCCTACAAGCTCCTACCAACCCCTGCGAGCACTTACACAACCCTACAGGTCCCTGCGGCAATCTACGGGACTCTATGGGCCCCTAGGGAACCCTACAGATTTCGACGGAACCCTACCAGCCCCTCTGGAACCCTACAGAATACTCCAGGACCCGACAGCACTCTACAAGACCCTTAGCAACACAACGGAACCTCACTAAAACCCTATGGGCTCCTACAGAACACTGTAGGTGCCTACGGAAACCTACAGACCCCTACGGAATACTACCAGCCACTACAGAAAAATATGGCCCCTACGGAACTCTACGGAACCTGGCAGAAACACTGTGGGCCCCTACAGGCCCTTGCGGGCACTTGCAGAACTCTGCAGGAATCCACGGAACTTTATGGAACCCTACCAGCCCCTACGGAAGCCTAAAGACCCTTGCAGGCAGTTACGGAACGGTACAGGGCCCTAGGGAACTTTACCAGCCACTACGGAACTCTACGGGCCCCTACGGAACCCTGCAGAACCCTCCAGAACCTTACAGAATCCCACGGATTCCTACAGACTCCTGCGGGCACTTACTCAACCCTAGAGGACCCTACGGAACACTGCCAGCTCCTATGGAAGGAACCCTACGGGCCCCTACAGAACACTACTGGCTCCTGCGGTACTCCAGAGGCCTCTAGGGAACCTACGAAGCTCTACGGAACCCTATGGATCCTTACGGCACAGTACAGGCCCCTTCAGACCTCTGCGGGCGCTTATGGAAACCTACAGGACCCTACGGAACTCTACGAGACTCTACAGGCCCCTAGGGAACACCACAGGCCCCTACGGAACCCTACACAACCCTCCGGAAACATATGGCACCCTACAAGCTCCTACCAACCCCTGCGGGCACTTACATAACCCTACAGGCCCCTACGGAAATCTCCGGGACTCTACGGGCCCCTAGGGAACCCTTCAGATTTCGACGGAACCCTACGAGGCCCTCTGGAACCCTACAGAATACTCCAGGACCCGACAGCACTCTACAAGACCCTTAGCAACACAACGGAACCTCACTAAAACCCTATGGGCTCCTACAGAACACTGCAGGTGCCTACGGAACCCTGCAGGTCCCTACGGAACCCTAAAGGTCCATACAGAACCCCACAGGGCCCTACGGAACTTTACCAGACACTACGGAACTCTACGGGCCCCTACGGAACCCTGCAGAACCCTCCGGAACCTTACAGAATCCCACGGATTCCTACAGACTCCTGCGGGCACTTACTCAACCCTAGAGGACCCTACGGAACACTGCCAGCTCCTATGGAAGGAACCCTACGGGCCCCTACAGAACACTACTGGCTCCTGCGGTACTCCAGAGGCCTCTAGGGAACCTACGAAGCTCTACGGAACCCTATGGATCCTTACGGCACAGTACGGGCCCCTTCAGACCTCTGCGGGCGCTTATGGAAACCTACAGGACCCTACGGAACTCTACGAGACTCTACAGGCCCCTAGGGAACACCACAGGCCCCTACGGAACCGTACGAGACTCTACAGGCCCTTAGGGAACACCACAGGCCCCTACGGAACCCTACACAACCCTCTGGAAACTTATGGAACCCTACAAGCTCCTACCAACCCCTGCGAGCACTTACACAACCCTACAGGTCCCTGCGGCAATCTACGGGACTCTATGGGCCCCTAGGGAACCCTACAGATTTCGACGGAACCCTACCAGCCCCTCTGGAACCCTACAGAATACTCCAGGACCCGACAGCACTCTACAAGACCCTTAGCAACACAACGGAACCTCACTAAAACCCTATGGGCTCCTACAGAACACTGTAGGTGCCTACGGAAACCTACAGACCCCTACGGAATACTACCAGCCACTACAGAAAAATATGGCCCCTACGGAACTCTACGGAACCTGGCAGAAACACTGTGGGCCCCTACAGGCCCTTGCGGGCACTTGCAGAACTCTGCAGGAATCCACGGAACTTTATGGAACCCTACCAGCCCCTACGGAAGCCTAAAGACCCTTGCAGGCAGTTACGGAACGGTACAGGGCCCTAGGGAACTTTACCAGCCACTACGGAACTCTACGGGCCCCTACGGAACCCTGCAGAACCCTCCAGAACCTTACAGAATCCCACGGATTCCTACAGACTCCTGCGGGCACTTACTCAACCCTAGAGGACCCTACGGAACACTGCCAGCTCCTATGGAAGGAACCCTACGGGCCCCTACAGAACACTACTGGCTCCTGCGGTACTCCAGAGGCCTCTAGGGAACCTACGAAGCTCTACGGAACCCTATGGATCCTTACGGCACAGTACGGGCCCCTTCAGACCTCTGCGGGCGCTTATGGAAACCTACAGGACCCTACGGAACTCTACGAGACTCTACAGGCCCCTAGGGAACACCACAGGCCCCTACGGAACCCTACACAACCCTCCGGAAACATATGGCACCCTACAAGCTCCTACCAACCCCTGCGGGCACTTACATAACCCTACAGGCCCCTACGGAAATCTCCGGGACTCTACGGGCCCCTAGGGAACCCTTCAGATTTCGACGGAACCCTACGAGGCCCTCTGGAACCCTACAGAATACTCCAGGACCCGACAGCACTCTACAAGACCCTTAGCAACACAACGGAACCTCACTAAAACCCTATGGGCTCCTACAGAACACTGCAGGTGCCTACGGAACCCTGCAGGTCCCTACGGAACCCTACAGGTCCATACAGAACCCCACAGGGCCCTACGGAACTTTACCAGACACTACGGAACTCTACGGGCCCCTACGGAACCCTGCAGAACCCTCCGGAACCTTACAGAATCCCACGGATTCCTACAGACTCCTGCGGGCACTTACTCAACCCTAGAGGACCCTACGGAACACTGCCAGCTCCTATGGAAGGAACCCTACGGGCCCCTACAGAACACTACTGGCTCCTGCGGTACTCCAGAGGCCTCTAGGGAACCTACGAAGCTCTACGGAACCCTATGGATCCTTACGGCACAGTACGGGCCCCTTCAGACCTCTGCGGGCGCTTATGGAAACCTACAGGACCCTACGGAACTCTACGAGACTCTACAGGCCCCTAGGGAACACCACAGGCCCCTACGGAACCGTACGAGACTCTACAGGCCCTTAGGGAACACCACAGGCCCCTACGGAACCCTACACAACCCTCTGGAAACTTATGGAACCCTACAAGCTCCTACCAACCCCTGCGAGCACTTACACAACCCTACAGGTCCCTGCGGCAATCTACGGGACTCTATGGGCCCCTAGGGAACCCTACAGATTTCGACGGAACCCTACCAGCCCCTCTGGAACCCTACAGAATACTCCAGGACCCGACAGCACTCTACAAGACCCTTAGCAACACAACGGAACCTCACTAAAACCCTATGGGCTCCTACAGAACACTGTAGGTGCCTACGGAAACCTACAGACCCCTACGGAATACTACCAGCCACTACAGAAAAATATGGCCCCTACGGAACTCTACGGAACCTGGCAGAAACACTGTGGGCCCCTACAGGCCCTTGCGGGCACTTGCAGAACTCTGCAGGAATCCACGGAACTTTATGGAACCCTACCAGCCCCTACGGAAGCCTAAAGACCCTTGCAGGCAGTTACGGAACGGTACAGGGCCCTAGGGAACTTTACCAGCCACTACGGAACTCTACGGGCCCCTACGGAACCCTGCAGAACCCTCCAGAACCTTACAGAATCCCACGGATTCCTACAGACTCCTGCGGGCACTTACTCAACCCTAGAGGACCCTACGGAACACTGCCAGCTCCTATGGAAGGAACCCTACGGGCCCCTACAGAACACTACTGGCTCCTGCGGTACTCCAGAGGCCTCTAGGGAACCTACGAAGCTCTACGGAACCCTATGGATCCTTACGGCACAGTACAGGCCCCTTCAGACCTCTGCGGGCGCTTATGGAAACCTACAGGACCCTACGGAACTCTACGAGACTCTACAGGCCCCTAGGGAACACCACAGGCCCCTACGGAACCCTACACAACCCTCCGGAAACATATGGCACCCTACAAGCTCCTACCAACCCCTGCGGGCACTTACATAACCCTACAGGCCCCTACGGAAATCTCCGGGACTCTACGGGCCCCTAGGGAACCCTTCAGATTTCGACGGAACCCTACGAGGCCCTCTGGAACCCTACAGAATACTCCAGGACCCGACAGCACTCTACAAGACCCTTAGCAACACAACGGAACCTCACTAAAACCCTATGGGCTCCTACAGAACACTGCAGGTGCCTACGGAACCCTGCAGGTCCCTACGGAACCCTAAAGGTCCATACAGAACCCCACAGGGCCCTACGGAACTTTACCAGACACTACGGAACTCTACGGGCCCCTACGGAACCCTGCAGAACCCTCCGGAACCTTACAGAATCCCACGGATTCCTACAGACTCCTGCGGGCACTTACTCAACCCTAGAGGACCCTACGGAACACTGCCAGCTCCTATGGAAGGAACCCTACGGGCCCCTACAGAACACTACTGGCTCCTGCGGTACTCCAGAGGCCTCTAGGGAACCTACGAAGCTCTACGGAACCCTATGGATCCTTACGGCACAGTACGGGCCCCTTCAGACCTCTGCGGGCGCTTATGGAAACCTACAGGACCCTACGGAACTCTACGAGACTCTACAGGCCCCTAGGGAACACCACAGGCCCCTACGGAACCGTACGAGACTCTACAGGCCCTTAGGGAACACCACAGGCCCCTACGGAACCCTACACAACCCTCTGGAAACTTATGGAACCCTACAAGCTCCTACCAACCCCTGCGAGCACTTACACAACCCTACAGGTCCCTGCGGCAATCTACGGGACTCTATGGGCCCCTAGGGAACCCTACAGATTTCGACGGAACCCTACCAGCCCCTCTGGAACCCTACAGAATACTCCAGGACCCGACAGCACTCTACAAGACCCTTAGCAACACAACGGAACCTCACTAAAACCCTATGGGCTCCTACAGAACACTGTAGGTGCCTACGGAAACCTACAGACCCCTACGGAATACTACCAGCCACTACAGAAAAATATGGCCCCTACGGAACTCTACGGAACCTGGCAGAAACACTGTGGGCCCCTACAGGCCCTTGCGGGCACTTGCAGAACTCTGCAGGAATCCACGGAACTTTATGGAACCCTACCAGCCCCTACGGAAGCCTAAAGACCCTTGCAGGCAGTTACGGAACGGTACAGGGCCCTAGGGAACTTTACCAGCCACTACGGAACTCTACGGGCCCCTACGGAACCCTGCAGAACCCTCCAGAACCTTACAGAATCCCACGGATTCCTACAGACTCCTGCGGGCACTTACTCAACCCTAGAGGACCCTACGGAACACTGCCAGCTCCTATGGAAGGAACCCTACGGGCCCCTACAGAACACTACTGGCTCCTGCGGTACTCCAGAGGCCTCTAGGGAACCTACGAAGCTCTACGGAACCCTATGGATCCTTACGGCACAGTACGGGCCCCTTCAGACCTCTGCGGGCGCTTATGGAAACCTACAGGACCCTACGGAACTCTACGAGACTCTACAGGCCCCTAGGGAACACCACAGGCCCCTACGGAACCCTACACAACCCTCCGGAAACATATGGCACCCTACAAGCTCCTACCAACCCCTGCGGGCACTTACATAACCCTACAGGCCCCTACGGAAATCTCCGGGACTCTACGGGCCCCTAGGGAACCCTTCAGATTTCGACGGAACCCTACGAGGCCCTCTGGAACCCTACAGAATACTCCAGGACCCGACAGCACTCTACAAGACCCTTAGCAACACAACGGAACCTCACTAAAACCCTATGGGCTCCTACAGAACACTGCAGGTGCCTACGGAACCCTGCAGGTCCCTACGGAACCCTACAGACACCTGCGGGCACTTACGGAACCCTGCAGGCCCCTACGGAACCCTACAGGTCCATACAGAACCCCACAGGGCCCTACGGAACTTTACCAGCCACTACGGAACTCTACGGGTCCCTACGGAACCCTGCAGAACCCTCCGGAACCTTACAGAATCCCACAGACTCCTACAGACTTCTGCGGGCACTTACACAACCCTACAGCTCCCTACGGAAATCTACGGGACTCTATGGGCCCCTAGGGAACCCTTCAGATTTCGACGGAACCCTACGAGGCCCTCTGGAACCCTACAGAATACTCCAGGACCCGACAGCACTCTACAAGACCCTTAGCAACACAACGGAACCTCACTAAAACCCTATGGGCTCCTACAGAACACTGCAGGTGCCTACGGAACCCTGCAGGTCCCTACGGAACCCTACAGGTCCATACAGAACCCCACAGGGCCCTACGGAACTTTACCAGACACTACGGAACTCTACGGGCCCCTACGGAACCCTGCAGAACCCTCCGGAACCTTACAGAATCCCACGGATTCCTACAGACTCCTGCGGGCACTTACTCAACCCTAGAGGACCCTACGGAACACTGCCAGCTCCTATGGAAGGAACCCTACGGGCCCCTACAGAACACTACTGGCTCCTGCGGTACTCCAGAGGCCTCTAGGGAACCTACGAAGCTCTACGGAACCCTATGGATCCTTACGGCACAGTACGGGCCCCTTCAGACCTCTGCGGGCGCTTATGGAAACCTACAGGACCCTACGGAACTCTACGAGACTCTACAGGCCCCTAGGGAACACCACAGGCCCCTACGGAACCGTACGAGACTCTACAGGCCCTTAGGGAACACCACAGGCCCCTACGGAACCCTACACAACCCTCTGGAAACTTATGGAACCCTACAAGCTCCTACCAACCCCTGCGAGCACTTACACAACCCTACAGGTCCCTGCGGCAATCTACGGGACTCTATGGGCCCCTAGGGAACCCTACAGATTTCGACGGAACCCTACCAGCCCCTCTGGAACCCTACAGAATACTCCAGGACCCGACAGCACTCTACAAGACCCTTAGCAACACAACGGAACCTCACTAAAACCCTATGGGCTCCTACAGAACACTGTAGGTGCCTACGGAAACCTACAGACCCCTACGGAATACTACCAGCCACTACAGAAAAATATGGCCCCTACGGAACTCTACGGAACCTGGCAGAAACACTGTGGGCCCCTACAGGCCCTTGCGGGCACTTGCAGAACTCTGCAGGAATCCACGGAACTTTATGGAACCCTACCAGCCCCTACGGAAGCCTAAAGACCCTTGCAGGCAGTTACGGAACGGTACAGGGCCCTAGGGAACTTTACCAGCCACTACGGAACTCTACGGGCCCCTACGGAACCCTGCAGAACCCTCCAGAACCTTACAGAATCCCACGGATTCCTACAGACTCCTGCGGGCACTTACTCAACCCTAGAGGACCCTACGGAACACTGCCAGCTCCTATGGAAGGAACCCTACGGGCCCCTACAGAACACTACTGGCTCCTGCGGTACTCCAGAGGCCTCTAGGGAACCTACGAAGCTCTACGGAACCCTATGGATCCTTACGGCACAGTACGGGCCCCTTCAGACCTCTGCGGGCGCTTATGGAAACCTACAGGACCCTACGGAACTCTACGAGACTCTACAGGCCCCTAGGGAACACCACAGGCCCCTACGGAACCCTACACAACCCTCCGGAAACATATGGCACCCTACAAGCTCCTACCAACCCCTGCGGGCACTTACATAACCCTACAGGCCCCTACGGAAATCTCCGGGACTCTACGGGCCCCTAGGGAACCCTTCAGATTTCGACGGAACCCTACGAGGCCCTCTGGAACCCTACAGAATACTCCAGGACCCGACAGCACTCTACAAGACCCTTAGCAACACAACGGAACCTCACTAAAACCCTATGGGCTCCTACAGAACACTGCAGGTGCCTACGGAACCCTGCAGGTCCCTACGGAACCCTAAAGGTCCATACAGAACCCCACAGGGCCCTACGGAACTTTACCAGACACTACGGAACTCTACGGGCCCCTACGGAACCCTGCAGAACCCTCCGGAACCTTACAGAATCCCACGGATTCCTACAGACTCCTGCGGGCACTTACTCAACCCTAGAGGACCCTACGGAACACTGCCAGCTCCTATGGAAGGAACCCTACGGGCCCCTACAGAACACTACTGGCTCCTGCGGTACTCCAGAGGCCTCTAGGGAACCTACGAAGCTCTACGGAACCCTATGGATCCTTACGGCACAGTACGGGCCCCTTCAGACCTCTGCGGGCGCTTATGGAAACCTACAGGACCCTACGGAACTCTACGAGACTCTACAGGCCCCTAGGGAACACCACAGGCCCCTACGGAACCGTACGAGACTCTACAGGCCCTTAGGGAACACCACAGGCCCCTACGGAACCCTACACAACCCTCTGGAAACTTATGGAACCCTACAAGCTCCTACCAACCCCTGCGAGCACTTACACAACCCTACAGGTCCCTGCGGCAATCTACGGGACTCTATGGGCCCCTAGGGAACCCTACAGATTTCGACGGAACCCTACCAGCCCCTCTGGAACCCTACAGAATACTCCAGGACCCGACAGCACTCTACAAGACCCTTAGCAACACAACGGAACCTCACTAAAACCCTATGGGCTCCTACAGAACACTGTAGGTGCCTACGGAACCCTACAGACCCCTACGGAATACTACCAGCCACTACAGAAAAATATGGCCCCTACGGAACTCTACGGAACCTGGCAGAAACACTGTGGGCCCCTACAGGCCCTTGCGGGCACTTGCAGAACTCTGCAGGAATCCACGGAACTTTATGGAACCCTACCAGCCCCTACAGAAGCCTAAAGACCCTTGCAGGCAGTTACGGAACGGTACAGGGCCCTAGGGAACTTTACCAGCCACTACGGAACTCTACGGGCCCCTACGGAACCCTGCAGAACCCTCCAGAACCTTACAGAATCCCACGGATTCCTACAGACTCCTGCGGGCACTTACTCAACCCTAGAGGACCCTACGGAACACTGCCAGCTCCTATGGAAGGAACCCTACGGGCCCCTACAGAACACTACTGGCTCCTGCGGTACTCCAGAGGCCTCTAGGGAACCTACGAAGCTCTACGGAACCCTATGGATCCTTACGGCACAGTACGGGCCCCTTCAGACCTCTGCGGGCGCTTATGGAAACCTACAGGACCCTACGGAACTCTACGAGACTCTACAGGCCCCTAGGGAACACCACAGGCCCCTACGGAACCCTACACAACCCTCCGGAAACATATGGCACCCTACAAGCTCCTACCAACCCCTGCGGGCACTTACATAACCCTACAGGCCCCTACGGAAATCTCCGGGACTCTACGGGCCCCTAGGGAACCCTTCAGATTTCGACGGAACCCTACGAGGCCCTCTGGAACCCTACAGAATACTCCAGGACCCGACAGCACTCTACAAGACCCTTAGCAACACAACGGAACCTCACTAAAACCCTATGGGCTCCTACAGAACACTGCAGGTGCCTACGGAACCCTGCAGGTCCCTACGGAACCCTACAGGTCCATACAGAACCCCACAGGGCCCTACGGAACTTTACCAGACACTACGGAACTCTACGGGCCCCTACGGAACCCTGCAGAACCCTCCGGAACCTTACAGAATCCCACGGATTCCTACAGACTCCTGCGGGCACTTACTCAACCCTAGAGGACCCTACGGAACACTGCCAGCTCCTATGGAAGGAACCCTACGGGCCCCTACAGAACACTACTGGCTCCTGCGGTACTCCAGAGGCCTCTAGGGAACCTACGAAGCTCTACGGAACCCTATGGATCCTTACGGAACAGTACGGGCCCCTTCAGACCTCTGCGGGCGCTTATGGAAACCTACAGGACCCTACGGAACTCTACGAGACTCTACAGGCCCCTAGGGAACACCAGAGGCCCCTACGGAACCCTACACAACCCTCCGGAAACATATGGCACCCTACAAGCTCCTACCAACCCCTGCGGGCACTTACACAACCCTACAGGCCCCTACGGAAATCTCCGGGACTCTACGGGCCCCTAGGGAACCCTTCAGATTTCGACGGATCCCTACCAGCCCCTCTGGAACCCTACAGAATACTCCAGGACCCGACAGCACTCTACAAGACCCTTAGCAACACAACGGAACCTCACTAAAACCCTATGGGCTCCTACAGAACACTGCAGGTGCCTACGGAACCCTACAGACCCCTACGGAACCCTACAGACACCTGCGGGCACTTACGGAACCCTGCAGGCCCCTACGGAACCCTACAGGTCCATACAGAACCCCACAGGGCCCTACGGAACTTTACCAGCCACTACGGAACTCTACGGGTCCCTACGGAACCCTGCAGAACCCTCCGGAACCTTACAGAATCCCACAGACTCCTACAGACTTCTGCGGGCACTTACACAACCCTACAGCTCCCTACGGAAATCTACGGGACTCTATGGGCCCCTAGGGAACCCTTCAGATTTCGACGGAACCCTACGAGGCCCTCTGGAACCCTACAGAATACTCCAGGACCCGACAGCACTCTACAAGACCCTTAGCAACACAACGGAACCTCACTAAAACCCTATGGGCTCCTACAGAACACTGCAGGTGCCTACGGAACCCTGCAGGTCCCTACGGAACCCTACAGGTCCATACAGAACCCCACAGGGCCCTACGGAACTTTACCAGACACTACGGAACTCTACGGGCCCCTACGGAACCCTGCAGAACCCTCCGGAACCTTACAGAATCCCACGGATTCCTACAGACTCCTGCGGGCACTTACTCAACCCTAGAGGACCCTACGGAACACTGCCAGCTCCTATGGAAGGAACCCTACGGGCCCCTACAGAACACTACTGGCTCCTGCGGTACTCCAGAGGCCTCTAGGGAACCTACGAAGCTCTACGGAACCCTATGGATCCTTACGGCACAGTACGGGCCCCTTCAGACCTCTGCGGGCGCTTATGGAAACCTACAGGACCCTACGGAACTCTACGAGACTCTACAGGCCCCTAGGGAACACCACAGGCCCCTACGGAACCGTACGAGACTCTACAGGCCCTTAGGGAACACCACAGGCCCCTACGGAACCCTACACAACCCTCTGGAAACTTATGGAACCCTACAAGCTCCTACCAACCCCTGCGAGCACTTACACAACCCTACAGGTCCCTGCGGCAATCTACGGGACTCTATGGGCCCCTAGGGAACCCTACAGATTTCGACGGAACCCTACCAGCCCCTCTGGAACCCTACAGAATACTCCAGGACCCGACAGCACTCTACAAGACCCTTAGCAACACAACGGAACCTCACTAAAACCCTATGGGCTCCTACAGAACACTGTAGGTGCCTACGGAACCCTACAGACCCCTACGGAATACTACCAGCCACTACAGAAAAATATGGCCCCTACGGAACTCTACGGAACCTGGCAGAAACACTGTGGGCCCCTACAGGCCCTTGCGGGCACTTGCAGAACTCTGCAGGAATCCACGGAACTTTATGGAACCCTACCAGCCCCTACGGAAGCCTAAAGACCCTTGCAGGCAGTTACGGAACGGTACAGGGCCCTAGGGAACTTTACCAGCCACTACGGAACTCTACGGGCCCCTACGGAACCCTGCAGAACCCTCCAGAACCTTACAGAATCCCACGGATTCCTACAGACTCCTGCGGGCACTTACTCAACCCTAGAGGACCCTACGGAACACTGCCAGCTCCTATGGAAGGAACCCTACGGGCCCCTACAGAACACTACTGGCTCCTGCGGTACTCCAGAGGCCTCTAGGGAACCTACGAAGATCTACGGAACCCTATGGATCCTTACGGCACAGTACGGGCCCCTTCAGACCTCTGCGGGCGCTTATGGAAACCTACAGGACCCTACGGAACTCTACGAGACTCTACAGGCCCCTAGGGAACACCACAGGCCCCTACGGAACCCTACACAACCCTCCGGAAACATATGGCACCCTACAAGCTCCTACCAACCCCTGCGGGCACTTACATAACCCTACAGGCCCCTACGGAAATCTCCGGGACTCTACGGGCCCCTAGGGAACCCTTCAGATTTCGACGGAACCCTACGAGGCCCTCTGGAACCCTACAGAATACTCCAGGACCCGACAGCACTCTACAAGACCCTTAGCAACACAACGGAACCTCACTAAAACCCTATGGGCTCCTACAGAACACTGCAGGTGCCTACGGAACCTTGCAGGTCCCTACGGAACCCTACAGGTCCATACAGAACCCCACAGGGCCCTACGGAACTTTACCAGCCACTACGGAACTCTACGGGCCCCTACGGAACCCTGCAGAACCCTCCGGAACCTTACAGAATCCCACGGATTCCTACAGACTCCTGCGGGCACTTACTCAACCCTAGAGGACCCTACGGAACACTGCCAGCTCCTATGGAAGGAACCCTACGGGCCCCTACAGAACACTACTGGCTCCTGCGGTACTCCAGAGGCCTCTAGGGAACCTACGAAGCTCTACGGAACCCTATGGATCCTTACGGAACAGTATGGGCCCCTTCAGACCTCTGCGGGCGCTTATGGAAACCTACAGGACCCTACGGAACTCTACGAGACTCTACAGGCCCCTAGGGAACACCAGAGGCCCCTACGGAACCCTACACAACCCTCCGGAAACATATGGCACCCTACAAGCTCCTACCAACCCCTGCGGGCACTTACACAACCCTACAGGCCCCTACGGAAATCTACGGGACTCTACGGGCCCCTAGGGAACCCTTCAGATTTCGACGGATCCCTACCAGCCCCTCTGGAACCCTACAGAATACTCCAGGACCCGACAGCACTCTACAAGACCCTTAGCAACACAACGGAACCTCACTAAAACCCTATGGGCTCCTACAGAACACTGCAGGTGCCTACGGAACCCTACAGACCCCTACGGAACCCTACAGACACCTGCGGGCACTTACGGAACCCTGCAGGCCCCTACGGAACCCTACAGGTCCATACAGAACCCCACAGGGCCCTACGGAACTTTACCAGCCACTACGGAACTCTACGCGTCCCTACGGAACCCTGCAGAACCCTCCGGAACCTTACAGAATCCCACAGACTCCTACAGACTTCTGCGGGCACTTACACAACCCTACAGCTCCCTACGGAAATCTACGGGACTCTATGGGCCCCTAGGGAACCCTATAGATTTCGATGGAACCCTATGAGGCCCTCTGGAACCCTACAGAATACTCCAGGACCCGACAGCACTCTACAAGACCCTTAGCAACACAACGGAACCTCACTAAAACTCTATGGGCTCCTACAGAACACTGCAGGCGCCTACGGAACCCTACAGACCCCTACAGAATACTACCACCACTACAGAAAAATATGGCCCCTACGGAACTCTACGGAACCTGGCAGAAACACTGTGGGCCCCTACAGGCCCTTGCGGGCACTTGCAGAACTCTGCAGGAACCCACGGAACTTTATGGAACCCTACCAGCCCCTACGGAAGCCTAAAGACCCTTGCAGGCAGTTACGGAACGGTACAGGGCGCTAGGGAACTTTACCAGCCACTACGGAACTCTACGGGCCCCTACGGAACCCTGCAGAACCCTCCGGAACCTTACAGAATCCCACGGATTCCTACAGACTCCTGCGGGCACTTACTCAACCCTAGAGGACCCTACGGAACACTGCCAGCTCCTATGGAAGGAACCCTACGGGCCCCTACAGAACACTACTGGCTCCTGCGGTACTCCAGAGGCCTCTAGGGAACCTACGAAGCTCTACGGAACCCTATGGATCCTTACGGCACAGTACGGGCCCCTTCAGACCTCTGCGGGCGCTTATGGAAACCTACAGGACCCTACGGAACTCTACGAGACTCTACAGGCCCCTAGGGAACACCACAGGCCCCTACGGAACCGTACGAGACTCTACAGGCCCTTAGGGAACACCACAGGCCCCTACGGAACCCTACACAACCCTCTGGAAACTTATGGAACCCTACAAGCTCCTACCAACCCCTGCGAGCACTTACACAACCCTTACAGGTCCCTGCGGCAATCTACGGGACTCTATGGGCCCCTAGGGAACCCTACAGATTTCGACGGAACCCTACCAGCCCCTCTGGAACCCTACAGAATACTCCAGGACCCGACAGCACTCTACAAGACCCTTAGCAACACAACGGAACCTCACTAAAACCCTATGGGCTCCTACAGAACACTGTAGGTGCCTACGGAAACCTACAGACCCCTACGGAATACTACCAGCCACTACAGAAAAATATGGCCCCTACGGAACTCTACGGAACCTGGCAGAAACACTGTGGGCCCCTACAGGCCCTTGCGGGCACTTGCAGAACTCTGCAGGAATCCACGGAACTTTATGCAACCCTACCAGCCCCTACGGAAGCCTAAAGACCCTTGCAGGCAGTTACGGAACGGTACAGGGCCCTAGGGAACTTTACCAGCCACTACGGAACTCTACGGGCCCCTAGGGAACCCTGCAGAACCCTCCAGAACCTTACAGAATCCCACGGATTCCTACAGACTCCTGCGGGCACTTACTCAACCCTAGAGGACCCTACGGAACACTGCCAGCTCCTATGGAAGGAACCCTACGGGCCCCTACAGAACACTACTGGCTCCTGCGGTACTCCAGAGGCCTCTAGGGAACCTACGAAGCTCTACGGAACCCTATGGATCCTTACGGCACAGTACGGGCCCCTTCAGACCTCTGCGGGCGCTTATGGAAACCTACAGGACCCTACGGAACTCTACGAGACTCTACAGGCCCCTAGGGAACACCACAGGCCCCTACGGAACCCTACACAACCCTCCGGAAACATATGGCACCCTACAAGCTCCTACCAACCCCTGCGGGCACTTACATAACCCTACAGGCCCCTACGGAAATCTCCGGGACTCTACGGGCCCCTAGGGAACCCTTCAGATTTCGACGGAACCCTACGAGGCCCTCTGGAACCCTACAGAATACTCCAGGACCCGACAGCACTCTACAAGACCCTTAGCAACACAACGGAACCTCACTAAAACCCTATGGGCTCCTACAGAACACTGCAGGTGCCTACGGAACCTTGCAGGTCCCTACGGAACCCTACAGGTCCATACAGAACCCCACAGGGCCCTACGGAACTTTACCAGCCACTACGGAACTCTACGGGCCCCTACGGAACCCTGCAGAACCCTCCGGAACCTTACAGAATCCCACGGATTCCTACAGACTCCTGCGGGCACTTACTCAACCCTAGAGGACCCTACGGAACACTGCCAGCTCCTATGGAAGGAACCCTACGGGCCCCTACAGAACACTACTGGCTCCTGCGGTACTCCAGAGGCCTCTAGGGAACCTACGAAGCTCTACGGAACCCTATGGATCCTTACGGCACAGTACGGGCCCCTTCAGACCTCTGCGGGCGCTTATGGAAACCTACAGGACCCTACGGAACTGTACGAGACTCTACAGGCCCCTAGGGAACACCACAGGCCCCTACGGAACCCTACACAACCCTCCGGAAACATATGGCACCCTACAAGCTCCTACCAACCCCTGCGGGCACTTACACAACCCTACAGGCCCCTACGGAAATCTACGGGACTCTACGGGCCCCTAGGGAACCCTTCAGATTTCGACGGATCCCTACCAGCCCCTCTGGAACCCTACAGAATACTCCAGGACCCGACAGCACTCTACAAGACCCTTAGCAACACAACGGAACCTCACTAAAACCCTATGGGCTCCTACAGAACACTGCAGGTGCCTACGGAACCCTACAGACCCCTACGGAACCCTACAGACACCTGCGGGCACTTACGGAACCCTGCAGGCCCCTACGGAACCCTACAGGTCCATACAGAACCCCACAGGGCCCTACGGAACTTTACCAGCCACTACGGAACTCTACGCGTCCCTACGGAACCCTGCAGAACCCTCCGGAACCTTACAGAATCCCACAGACTCCTACAGACTTCTGCGGGCACTTACACAACCCTACAGCTCCCTACGGAAATCTACGGGACTCTATGGGCCCCTAGGGAACCCTATAGATTTCGATGGAACCCTATGAGGCCCTCTGGAACCCTACAGAATACTCCAGGACCCGACAGCACTCTACAAGACCCTTAGCAACACAACGGAACCTCACTAAAACTCTATGGGCTCCTACAGAACACTGCAGGCGCCTACGGAACCCTACAGACCCCTACAGAATACTACCACCACTACAGAAAAATATGGCCCCTACGGAACTCTACGGAACCTGGCAGAAACACTGTGGGCCCCTACAGGCCCTTGCGGGCACTTGCAGAACTCTGCAGGAACCCACGGAACTTTATGGAACCCTACCAGCCCCTACGGAAGCCTAAAGACCCTTGCAGGCAGTTACGGAACGGTACAGGGCGCTAGGGAACTTTACCAGCCACTACGGAACTCTACGGGCCCCTACGGAACCCTGCAGAACCCTCCAGAACCTTACAGAATCCCACGGATTCCTACAGACTCCTGCGGGCACTTACTCAACCCTAGAGGACCCTACGGAACACTGCCAGCTCCTATGGAAGGAACCCTACGGGCCCCTACAGAACACTACTGGCTCCTGCGGTACTCCAGAGGCCTCTAGGGAACCTACGAAGCTCTACGGAACCCTATGGATCCTTACGGCACAGTACGGGCCCCTTCAGACCTCTGCGGGCGCTTATGGAAACCTACAGGACCCTACGGAACTCTACGAGACTCTACAGGCCCCTAGGGAACACCACAGGCCCCTACGGAACCGTACGAGACTCTACAGGCCCTTAGGGAACACCACAGGCCCCTACGGAACCCTACACAACCCTCTGGAAACTTATGGAACCCTACAAGCTCCTACCAACCCCTGCGAGCACTTACACAACCCTACAGGTCCCTGCGGCAATCTACGGGACTCTATGGGCCCCTAGGGAACCCTACAGATTTCGACGGAACCCTACCAGCCCCTCTGGAACCCTACAGAATACTCCAGGACCCGACAGCACTCTACAAGACCCTTAGCAACACAACGGAACCTCACTAAAACCCTATGGGCTCCTACAGAACACTGTAGGTGCCTACGGAAACCTACAGACCCCTACGGAATACTACCAGCCACTACAGAAAAATATGGCCCCTACGGAACTCTACGGAACCTGGCAGAAACACTGTGGGCCCCTACAGGCCCTTGCGGGCACTTGCAGAACTCTGCAGGAATCCACGGAACTTTATGGAACCCTACCAGCCCCTACGGAAGCCTAAAGACCCTTGCAGGCAGTTACGGAACGGTACAGGGCCCTAGGGAACTTTACCAGCCACTACGGAACTCTACGGGCCCCTACGGAACCCTGCAGAACCCTCCAGAACCTTACAGAATCCCACGGATTCCTACAGACTCCTGCGGGCACTTACTCAACCCTAGAGGACCCTACGGAACACTGCCAGCTCCTATGGAAGGAACCCTACGGGCCCCTACAGAACACTACTGGCTCCTGCGGTACTCCAGAGGCCTCTAGGGAACCTACGAAGCTCTACGGAACCCTATGGATCCTTACGGCACAGTACGGGCCCCTTCAGACCTCTGCGGGCGCTTATGGAAACCTACAGGACCCTACGGAACTCTACGAGACTCTACAGGCCCCTAGGGAACACCACAGGCCCCTACGGAACCCTACACAACCCTCCGGAAACATATGGCACCCTACAAGCTCCTACCAACCCCTGCGGGCACTTACATAACCCTACAGGCCCCTACGGAAATCTCCGGGACTCTACGGGCCCCTAGGGAACCCTTCAGATTTCGACGGAACCCTACGAGGCCCTCTGGAACCCTACAGAATACTCCAGGACCCGACAGCACTCTACAAGACCCTTAGCAACACAACGGAACCTCACTAAAACCCTATGGGCTCCTACAGAACACTGCAGGTGCCTACGGAACCCTGCAGGTCCCTACGGAACCCTACAGGTCCATACAGAACCCCACAGGGCCCTACGGAACTTTACCAGACACTATGGAACTCTACGGGCCCCTACGGAACCCTGCAGAACCCTCCGGAACCTTACAGAATCCCACGGATTCCTACAGACTCCTGCGGGCACTTACTCAACCCTAGAGGACCCTACGGAACAATGCCAGCTCCTATGGAAGGAACCCTACGGGCCCCTACAGAACACTACTGGCTCCTGCGGTACTCCAGAGGCCTCTAGGGAACCTACGAAGCTCTACGGAACCCTATGGATCCTTACGGCACAGTACGGGCCCCTTCAGACCTCTGCGGGCGCTTATGGAAACCTACAGGACCCTACGGAACTCTACGAGACTCTACAGGCCCCTAGGGAACACCACAGGCCCCTACGGAACCCTACACAACCCTCCGGAAACATATGGCACCCTACAAGCTCCTACCAACCCCTGCGGGCACTTACACAACCCTACAGGCCCCTACGGAAATCTACGGGACTCTACGGGCCCCTAGGGAACCCTTCAGATTTCGACGGAACCCTACGAGGCCCTCTGGAACCCTACAGAATACTCCAGGACCCGACAGCACTCTACAAGACCCTTAGCAACACAACGGAACCTCACTAAAACCCTATGGGCTCCTACAGAACACTGCAGGTGCCTACGGAACCCTGCAGGCCCCTACGGAACCCTACAGGTCCATACAGAACCCCACAGGGCCCTACGGAACTTTACCAGCCACTACGGAACTCTACGGGTCCCTACGGAACCCTGCAGAACCCTCCGGAACCTTACAGAATCCCACAGACTCCTACAGACTTCTGCGGGCACTTACACAACCCTACAGCTCCCTATGGAAATCTACGGGACTCTATGGGCCCCTAGGGAACCCTATAGATTTCGATGGAACCCTATGAGGCCCTCTGGAACCCTACAGAATACTCCAGGACCCGACAGCACTCTACAAGACCCTTAGCAACACAACGGAACCTCACTAAAACCCTATGGCTCCTACAGAACACTGTAGGTGCCTACGGAAACCTACAGACCCCTACGGAATACTACCAGCCACTACAGAAAAATATGGCCCCTACGGAACTCTACGGAACCTGGCAGAAACACTGTGGGCCCCTACAGGCCCTTGCGGGCACTTGCAGAACTCTGCAGGAACCCACGGAACTTTATGGAACCCTCTTCCAGCCCCTACGGAAGCCTAAAGACCCTTGCAGGCAGTTACGGAACGGTACAGGGCCCTAGAGAACTTTACCAGCCACTATGGAACTCTACGGGCCCCTACAGAACCCTGCAGAACCCTCCAGAACCTTACAGAATCCCACGGATTCCTACAGACTCCTGCGGGCACTTACTCAACCCTAGAGGACCCTACGGAACACTGCCAGCTCCTATGGAAGGAACCCTACGGGCCCCTACAGAACACTACTGGCTCCTGCGGTACTCCAGAGGCCTCTAGGGAACCTACGAAGCTCTACGGAACCCTATGGATCCTTACGGCACAGCACGGGCCCCTTCAGACCTCTGCGGGCGCTTATGGAAACCTACAGGACCCTACGGAACTCTACGAGACTCTACAGGCCCCTAGGGAACACCACAGGCCCCTACGGAACCCTACACAACCCTCCGGAAACATATGGCACCCTACAAGCTCCTACCAACCCCTGCGGGCACTTACACAACCCTACAGGCCCCTACGGAAATCTACGGGACTCTACGGGCCCTAGGGAACCCTTCAGATTTCGACGGATCCCTACCAGCCCCTCTGGAACCCTACAGAATACTCCAGGACCCGACAGCACTCTACAAGACCCTTAGCAACACAACGGAACCTCACTAAAACCCTATGGGCTCCTACAGAACACTGCAGGTGCCTACGGAACCCTACAGACCCCTACGGAACCCTACAGACACCTGCGGGCACTTACGGAACCCTGCAGGCCCCTACGGAACCCTACAGGTCCATACAGAACCCCACAGGGCCCTACGGAACTTTACCAGCCACTACGGAACTCTACGGGTCCCTACGGAACCCTGCAGAACCCTCCCGGAACCTTACAGAATCCCACAGACTCCTACAGACTTCTGCGGGCACTTACACAACCCTACAGCTCCCTACGGAAATCTACGGGACTCTATGGGCCCCTAGGGAACCCTATAGATTTCGATGGAACCCTATGAGGCCCTCTGGAACCCTACAGAATACTCCAGGACCCGACAGCACTCTACAAGACCCTTAGCAACACAACGGAACCTCACTAAAACTCTATGGGCTCCTACAGAACACTGCAGGCGCCTACGGAACCCTACAGACCCCTACAGAATACTACCACCACTACAGAAAAATATGGCCCCTACGGAACTCTACGGAACCTGGCAGAAACACTGTGGGCCCCTACAGGCCCTTGCGGGCACTTGCAGAACTCTGCAGGAACCCACGGAACTTTATGGAACCCTACCAGCCCCTACGGAAGCCTAAAGACCCTTGCAGGCAGTTACGGAACGGTACAGGGCCCTAGGGAACTTTACCAGCCACTACGGAACTCTACGGGCCCCTACGGAACCCTGCAGAACCCTCCAGAACCTTACAGAATCCCACGGATTCCTACAGACTCCTGCGGGCACTTACTCAACCCTAGAGGACCCTACGGAACACTGCCAGCTCCTATGGAAGGAACCCTACGGGCCCCTACAGAACACTACTGGCTCCTGCGGTACTCCAGAGGCCTCTAGGGAACCTACGAAGCTCTACGGAACCCTATGGATCCTTACGGCACAGTACGGGCCCCTTCAGACCTCTGCGGGCGCTTATGGAAACCTACAGGACCCTACGGAACTCTACGAGACTCTACAGGCCCCTAGGGAACACCACAGGTCCCTACGGAACCCTACACAACCCTCCGGAAACATATGGCACCCTACAAGCTCCTACCAACCCCTGCGGGCACTTACATAACCCTACAGGCCCCTACGGAAATCTACGGGACTCTACGGGCCCCTAGGGAACCCTTCAGATTTCGACGGAACCCTACGAGGCCCTCTGGAACCCTACAGAATACTCCAGGACCCGACAGCACTCTACAAGACCCTTAGCAACACAACGGAACCTCACTAAAACCCTATGGGCTCCTACAGAACACTGCAGGTGCCTACGGAACCCTGCAGGTCCCTACGGAACCCTACAGGTCCATACAGAACCCCACAGGGCCCTACGGAACTTTACCAGACACTACGGAACTCTACGGGCCCCTACGGAACCCTGCAGAACCCTCCGGAACCTTACAGAATCCCACGGATTCCTACAGACTCCTGCGGGCACTTACTCAACCCTAGAGGACCCTACGGAACACTGCCAGCTCCTATGGAAGGAACCCTACGGGCCCCTACAGAACACTACTGGCTCCTGCGGTACTCCAGAGGCCTCTAGGGAACCTACGAAGCTCTACGGAACCCTATGGATCCTTACGGCACAGTACGGGCCCCTTCAGACCTCTGCGGGCGCTTATGGAAACCTACAGGACCCTACGGAACTCTACGAGACTCTACAGGCCCCTAGGGAACACCACAGGCCCCTACGGAACCCTACACAACCCTCCGGAAACATATGGCACCCTACAAGCTCCTACCAACCCCTGCGGGCACTTACACAACCCTACAGGCCCCTACGGAAATCTACGGGACTCTACGGGCCCCTAGGGAACCCTTCAGATTTCGATGGAACCCTACGAGGCCCTCTGGAACCCTACAGAATACTCCAGGACCCGACAGCACTCTACAAGACCCTTAGCAACACAACGGAACCTCACTAAAACCCTATGGGCTCCTACAGAACACTGCAGGTGCCTACGGAACCCTGCAGGCCCCTACAGAACCCTACAGGTCCATACAGAACCCCACAGGGCCCTACGGAACTTTACCAGCCACTACGGAACTCTACGCGTCCCTACGGAACCCTGCAGAACCCTCCGGAACCTTACAGAATCCCACAGACTCCTACAGACTTCTGCGGGCACTTACACAACCCTACAGCTCCCTATGGAAATCTACGGGACTCTATGGGCCCCTAGGGAACCCTATAGATTTCGATGGAACCCTATGAGGCCCTCTGGAACCCTACAGAATACTCCAGGACCCGACAGCACTCTACAAGACCCTTAGCAACACAACGGAACCTCACTAAAACCCTATGGGCTCCTACAGAACACTGTAGGTGCCTACGGAACCCTACAGACCCCTACGGAATACTACCAGCCACTACAGAAAAATATGGCCCCTACGGAACTCTACGGAACCTGGCAGAAACACTGTGGGCCCCTACAGGCCCTTGCGGGCACTTGCAGAACTCTGCAGGAACCCACGGAACTTTATGGAACCCTTCCAGCCCCTACGGAAGCCTAAAGACCCTTGCAGGCAGTTACGGAACGGTACAGGGCCCTAGAGAACTTTACCAGCCACTATGGAACTCTACGGGCCCCTACAGAACCCTGCAGAACCCTCCAGAACCTTACAGAATCCCACGGATTCCTACAGACTCCTGCGGGCACTTACTCAACCCTAGAGGACCCTACGGAACACTGCCAGCTCCTATGGAAGGAACCCTACGGGCCCCTACAGAACACTACTGGCTCCTGCGGTACTCCAGAGGCCTCTAGGGAACCTACGAAGCTCTACGGAACCCTATGGATCCTTACGGCACAGCACGGGCCCCTTCAGACCTCTGCGGGCGCTTATGGAAACCTACAGGACCCTACGGAACTCTACGAGACTCTACAGGCCCCTAGGGAACACCACAGGCCCCTACGGAACCCTACACAACCCTCCGGAAACATATGGCACCCTACAAGCTCCTACCAACCCCTGCGGGCACTTACACAACCCTACAGGCCCCTACGGAAATCTACGGGACTCTACGGGCCCCTAGGGAACCCTTCAGATTTCGACGGATCCCTACCAGCCCCTCTGGAACCCTACAGAATACTCCAGGACCCGACAGCACTCTACAAGACCCTTAGCAACACAACGGAACCTCACTAAAACCCTATGGGCTCCTACAGAACACTGCAGGTGCCTACGGAACCCTACAGACCCCTACGGAACCCTACAGACACCTGCGGGCACTTACGGAACCCTGCAGGCCCCTACGGAACCCTACAGGTCCATACAGAACCCCACAGGGCCCTACGGAACTTTACCAGCCACTACGGAACTCTACGGGTCCCTACGGAACCCTGCAGAACCCTCCGGAACCTTACAGAATCCCACAGACTCCTACAGACTTCTGCGGGCACTTACACAACCCTACAGCTCCCTACGGAAATCTACGGGACTCTATGGGCCCCTAGGGAACCCTATAGATTTCGATGGAACCCTATGAGGCCCTCTGGAACCCTACAGAATACTCCAGGACCCGACAGCACTCTACAAGACCCTTAGCAACACAACGGAACCTCACTAAAACTCTATGGGCTCCTACAGAACACTGCAGGCGCCTACGGAACCCTACAGACCCCTACAGAATACTACCACCACTACAGAAAAATATGGCCCCTACGGAACTCTACGGAACCTGGCAGAAACACTGTGGGCCCCTACAGGCCCTTGCGGGCACTTGCAGAACTCTGCAGGAACCCACGGAACTTTATGGAACCCTACCAGCCCCTACGGAAGCCTAAAGACCCTTGCAGGCAGTTACGGAACGGTACAGGGCCCTAGGGAACTTTACCAGCCACTACGGAACTCTACGGGCCCCTACGGAACCCTGCAGAACCCTCCAGAACCTTACAGAATCCCACGGATTCCTACAGACTCCTGCGGGCACTTACTCAACCCTAGAGGACCCTACGGAACACTGCCAGCTCCTATGGAAGGAACCCTACGGGCCCCTACAGAACACTACTGGCTCCTGCGGTACTCCAGAGGCCTCTAGGGAACCTACGAAGCTCTACGGAACCCTATGGATCCTTACGGCACAGTACGGGCCCCTTCAGACCTCTGCGGGCGCTTATGGAAACCTACAGGACCCTACGGAACTCTACGAGACTCTACAGGCCCCTAGGGAACACCACAGGTCCCTACGGAACCCTACACAACCCTCCGGAAACATATGGCACCCTACAAGCTCCTACCAACCCCTGCGGGCACTTACATAACCCTACAGGCCCCTACGGAAATCTACGGGACTCTACGGGCCCCTAGGGAACCCTTCAGATTTCGACGGAACCCTACGAGGCCCTCTGGAACCCTACAGAATACTCCAGGACCCGACAGCACTCTACAAGACCCTTAGCAACACAACGGAACCTCACTAAAACCCTATGGGCTCCTACAGAACACTGCAGGTGCCTACGGAACCCTGCAGGTCCCTACGGAACCCTACAGGTCCATACAGAACCCCACAGGGCCCTACGGAACTTTACCAGACACTACGGAACTCTACGGGCCCCTACGGAACCCTGCAGAACCCTCCGGAACCTTACAGAATCCCACGGATTCCTACAGACTCCTGCGGGCACTTACTCAACCCTAGAGGACCCTACGGAACACTGCCAGCTCCTATGGAAGGAACCCTACGGGCCCCTACAGAACACTACTGGCTCCTGCGGTACTCCAGAGGCCTCTAGGGAACCTACGAAGCTCTACGGAACCCTATGGATCCTTACGGCACAGTACGGGCCCCTTCAGACCTCTGCGGGCGCTTATGGAAACCTACAGGACCCTACGGAACTCTACGAGACTCTACAGGCCCCTAGGGAACACCACAGGCCCCTACGGAACCCTACACAACCCTCCGGAAACATATGGCACCCTACAAGCTCCTACCAACCCCTGCGGGCACTTACACAACCCTACAGGCCCCTACGGAAATCTACGGGACTCTACGGGCCCCTAGGGAACCCTTCAGATTTCGATGGAACCCTACGAGGCCCTCTGGAACCCTACAGAATACTCCAGGACCCGACAGCACTCTACAAGACCCTTAGCAACACAACGGAACCTCACTAAAACCCTATGGGCTCCTACAGAACACTGCAGGTGCCTACGGAACCCTGCAGGCCCCTACAGAACCCTACAGGTCCATACAGAACCCCACAGGGCCCTACGGAACTTTACCAGCCACTACGGAACTCTACGCGTCCCTACGGAACCCTGCAGAACCCTCCGGAACCTTACAGAATCCCACAGACTCCTACAGACTTCTGCGGGCACTTACACAACCCTACAGCTCCCTATGGAAATCTACGGGACTCTATGGGCCCCTAGGGAACCCTATAGATTTCGATGGAACCCTATGAGGCCCTCTGGAACCCTACAGAATACTCCAGGACCCGACAGCACTCTACAAGACCCTTAGCAACACAACGGAACCTCACTAAAACCCTATGGGCTCCTACAGAACACTGTAGGTGCCTACGGAAACCTACAGACCCCTACGGAATACTACCAGCCACTACAGAAAAATATGGCCCCTACGGAACTCTACGGAACCTGGCAGAAACACTGTGGGCCCCTACAGGCCCTTGCGGGCACTTGCAGAACTCTGCAGGAACCCACGGAACTTTATGGAACCCTTCCAGCCCCTACGGAAGCCTAAAGACCCTTGCAGGCAGTTACGGAACGGTACAGGGCCCTAGAGAACTTTACCAGCCACTATGGAACTCTACGGGCCCCTACAGAACCCTGCAGAACCCTCCAGAACCTTACAGAATCCCACGGATTCCTACAGACTCCTGCGGGCACTTACTCAACCCTAGAGGACCCTACGGAACAATGCCAGCTCCTATGGAAGGAACCCTACGGGCCCCTACAGAACACTACTGGCTCCTGCGGTACTCCAGAGGCCTCTAGGGAACCTACGAAGCTCTACGGAACCCTATGGATCCTTACGGCACAGTACGGGCCCCTTCAGACCTCTGCGGGCGCTTATGGAAACCTACAGGACCCTACGGAACTCTACGAGACTCTACAGGCCCCTAGGGAACACCACAGGCCCCTACGGAACCCTACACAACCCTCCGGAAACATATGGCACCCTACAAGCTCCTACCAACCCCTGCGGGCACTTACACAACCCTACAGGCCCCTACGGAAATCTACGGGACTCTACGGGCCCCTAGGGAACCCTTCAGATTTCGACGGATCCCTACCAGCCCCTCTGGAACCCTACAGAATACTCCAGGACCCGACAGCACTCTACAAGACCCTTAGCAACACAACGGAACCTCACTAAAACCCTATGGGCTCCTACAGAACACTGCAGGTGCCTACGGAACCCTACAGACCCCTACGGAACCCTACAGACACCTGCGGGCACTTACGGAACCCTGCAGGCCCCTACGGAACCCTACAGGTCCATACAGAACCCCACAGGGCCCTACGGAACTTTACCAGCCACTACGGAACTCTACGCGTCCCTACGGAACCCTGCAGAACCCTCCAGAACCTTACAGAATCCCACAGACTCCTACAGACTTCTGCGGGCACTTACACAACCCTACAGGCCCCTACGGAAATCTACGGGACTCTACGGGCCCCTAGGGAACCCTTCAGATTTCGACGGAACCCTACCAGCCCCTCTGGAACCCTACAGAATACTCCAGGACCCGACAGCACTCTACAAGACCCTTAGCAACACAACGGAACCTCACTAAAACCCTATGGGCTCCTACAGAACACTGCAGGTGCCTACGGAACCCTACAGACCCCTACGGAACCCTACAGACACCTGCAGGCACTTACGGAACCCTGCAGGCCCCTACGGAACCCTACAGGTCCATACAGAACCCCACAGGGCCCTACGGAACTTTACCAGCCACTACGGAACTCTACGCGTCCCTACGGAACCCTGCAGAACCCTCCGGAACCTTACAGAATCCCACAGACTCCTACAGACTTCTGCGGGCACTTACACAACCCTACAGCTCCCTACGGAAATCTACGGGACTCTATGGGCCCCCAGGGAACCCTATAGATTTCGATGGAACCATACCAGCCCCTCTGGAACCCTACAGAATACTCCAGGACCCGACAGCACTCTACAAGACCCTTAGCAACACAACGGAACCTCACTAAAACTCTATGGGCTCCTACAGAACACTGCAGGCGCCTACGGAACCCTACAGACCCCTACAGAATACTACCACCACTACAGAAAAATATGGCCCCTACGGAACTCTACGGAACCTGGCAGAAACACTGTGGGCCCCTACAGGCCCTTGCGGGCACTTGCAGAACTCTGCAGGAACCCACGGAACTTTATGGAACCCTACCAGCCCCTACGGAAGCCTAAAGACCCTTGCAGGCAGTTACGGAACGGTACAGGGCCCTAGGGAACTTTACCAGCCACTACGGAACTCTACGGGCCCCTACGGAACCCTGCAGAACCCTCCAGAACCTTACAGAATCCCACGGATTCCTACAGACTCCTGCGGGCACTTACTCAACCCTAGAGGACCCTACGGAACACTGCCAGCTCCTATGGAAGGAACCCTACGGGCCCCTACAGAACACTACTGGCTCCTGCGGTACTCCAGAGGCCTCTAGGGAACCTACGAAGCTCTACGGAACCCTATGGATCCTTACGGCACAGTACGGGCCCCTTCAGACCTCTGCGGGCGCTTATGGAAACCTACAGGCCCCTAGGGAACTGTACGAGACTCTACAGGCCCCTAGGGAACACCACAGGCCCCTACGGAACCGTACGAGACTCTACAGGCCCTTAGGGAACACCACAGGCCCCTACGGAACCCTACACAACCCTCTGGAAACTTATGGAACCCTACAAGCTCCTACCAAACCCTGCGAGCACTTACACAACCCTACAGGTCCCTGCGGCAATCTACGGGACTCTATGGGCCCCTAGGGAACCCTACAGATTTCGACGGAACCCTACCAGCCCCTCTGGAACCCTACAGAATACTCCAGGACCCGACAGCACTCTACAAGACCCTTAGCAACACAACGGAACCTCACTAAAACCCTATGGGCTCCTACAGAACACTGTAGGTGCCTACGGAAACCTACAGACCCCTACGGAATACTACCAGCCACTACAGAAAAATATGGCCCCTACGGAACTCTACGGAACCTGGCAGAAACACTGTGGGCCCCTACAGGCCCTTGCGGGCACTTGCAGAACTCTGCAGGAATCCACGGAACTTTATGGAACCCTACCAGCCCCTACGGAAGCCTAAAGACCCTTGCAGGCAGTTACGGAACGGTACAGGGCCCTAGGGAACTTTACCAGCCACTACGGAACTCTACGGGCCCCTATGGAACCCTGCAGAACCCTCCAGAACCTTACAGAATCCCACGGATTCCTACAGACTCCTGCGGGCACTTACTCAACCCTAGAGGACCCTACGGAACAATGCCAGCTCCTATGGAAGGAACCCTACGGGCCCCTACAGAACACTACTGGCTCCAGAGGCCTCTAGGGAACCTACGAAGCTCTACGGAACCCTATGGATCCTTACGGCACAGTACGGGCCCCTTCAGACCTCTGCGGGCGCTTATGGAAACCTACAGGACCCTACGGAACTCTACGAGACTCTACAGGCCCCTAGGGAACACCACAGGCCCCTACGGAACCCTACACAACCCTCCGGAAACATATGGCACCCTACAAGCTCCTACCAACCCCTGCGGGCACTTACACAACCCTACAGGCCCCTACGGAAATCTACGGGACTCTACGGGCCCCTAGGGAACCCTTCAGATTTCGACGGAACCCTACGAGGCCCTCTGGAACCCTACAGAATACTCCAGGACCCGACAGCACTCTACAAGACCCTTAGCAACACAACGGAACCTCACTAAAACCCTATGGGCTCCTACAGAACACTGCAGGTGCCTACGGAACCCTGCAGGCCCCTACGGAACCCTACAGGTCCATACAGAACCCCACAGGGCCCTACGGAACTTTACCAGACACTACGGAACTCTACGCGTCCCTACGGAACCCTGCAGAACCCTCCAGAACCTTACAGAATCCCACAGACTCCTACAGACTTCTGCGGGCACTTACACAACCCTACAGGCCCCTACGGAAATCTACGGGACTCTACGGGCCCCTAGGGAACCCTTCAGATTTCGACGGAACCCTACCAGCCCCTCTGGAACCCTACAGAATACTCCAGGACCCGACAGCACTCTACAAGACCCTTAGCAACACAACGGAACCTCACTAAAACCCTATGGGCTCCTACAGAACACTGCAGGTGCCTACGGAACCCTACAGACCCCTACGGAACCCTACAGACACCTGCAGGCACTTACGGAACCCTGCAGGCCCCTACGGAACCCTACAGGTCCATACAGAACCCCACAGGGCCCTACGGAACTTTACCAGCCACTACGGAACTCTACGCGTCCCTACGGAACCCTGCAGAACCCTCCGGAACCTTACAGAATCCCACAGACTCCTACAGACTTCTGCGGGCACTTACACAACCCTACAGCTCCCTACGGAAATCTACGGGACTCTATGGGCCCCCAGGGAACCCTATAGATTTCGATGGAACCATACCAGCCCCTCTGGAACCCTACAGAATACTCCAGGACCCGACAGCACTCTACAAGACCCTTAGCAACACAACGGAACCTCACTAAAACCCTATGGGCTCCTACAGAACACTGTAGGCGACTACGGAAACCTACAGACCCCTACGGAATACTACCAGCCACTACAGAAAAATATGGCCCCTACGGAACTCTACGGAACCTGGCAGAAACACTGTGGGCCCCTACAGGCCCTTGCGGGCACTTGCAGAACTCTGCAGGAACCCACGGAACTTTATGGAACCCTACCAGCCCCTACGGAAGCCTAAAGACCATTGCAGGCAGTTACAGAACGGTACAGGGCCCTAGGGAACTTTACCAGACACTACGGAACTCTACGGGCCCCTACGGAACCCTGCAGAACCCTCCAGAACCTTACAGAATCCCACGGATTCCTACAGACTCCTGCGGGCACTTACTCAACCCTAGAGGACCCTACGGAACACTGCCATCCCCTATGGAAGGAACCCTACGGGCCCCTACAGAACACTACTGGCTCCTGCGGTACTCCAGAGGCCTCTAGGGAACCTACGAAGCTCTACGGAACCCTATGGATCCTTACGGAACAGTACGGGCCCCTTCAGACCTCTGCGGGCACTTATGGAAATCTACAGGACCCTACCGAAACTGTACGAGACTCTACAGGCCCCTAGGGAACACCACAGGCCCCTACGGAACCCTACACAACCCTCCGGAAACATATGGCACCCTACAAGCTCCTACCAACCCCTGCGGGCACTTACATAACCCTACAGGCCCCTACGGAAATCTCCGGGACTCTACGGGCCCCTAGGGAACCCTTCAGATTTCGACGGAACCCTACGAGGCCCTCTGGAACCCTACAGAATACTCCAGGACCCGACAGCACTCTACAAGACCCTTAGCAACACAACGGAACCTCACTAAAACCCTATGGGCTCCTACAGAACACTGCAGGTGCCTACGGAACCCTGCAGGCCCCTACGGAACCCTACAGGTCCATACAGAACCCCACAGGGCCCTACGGAACTTTACCAGACACTACGGAACTCTACGCGTCCCTACGGAACCCTGCAGAACCCTCCGGAACCTTACAGAATCCCACAGACTCCTACAGACTTCTGCGGGCACTTACACAACCCTACAGCTCCCTATGGAAATCTACGGGACTCTATGGGCCCCTAGGGAACCCTATAGATTTCGATGGAACCCTACGAGCCCCTCTGGAACCCTACAGAATACTCCAGGACCCGACAGCACTCTACAAGACCCTTAGCAACACAACGGAACCTCACTAAAACCCTATGGGCTCCTACAGAACACTGTAGGTGCCTACGGAAACCTACAGACCCCTACGGAATACTACCAGCCACTACAGAAAAATATGGCCCCTACGGAACTCTACGGAACCTGGCAGAAACACTGTGGGCCCCTACAGGCCCTTGCGGGCACTTGCAGAACTCTGCAGGAACCCACGGAACTTTATGGAACCCTTCCAGCCCCTACGGAAGCCTAAAGACCCTTGCAGGCAGTTACGGAACGGTACAGGGCCCTACGGAACTTTACCAGCCACTATGGAACTCTACGGGCCCCTACGGAACCCTGCAGAACCCTCCAGAACCTTACAGAATCCCACAGATTCCTACAGACTCCTGCGGGCACTTACTCAACCCTAGAGGACCCTACGGAACACTGCCAGCTCCTATGGAAGGAACCCTACGGGCCCCTACAGAACACTACTGGCTCCTGCGGTACTCCAGAGGCCTCTAGGGAACCTACGAAGCTCTATGGAACCCTATGGATCCTTACGGCACAGTACGGGCCCCTTCAGACCTCTGCGGGCGCTTATGGAAACCTACAGGACCCTACGGAACTGTACGAGACTCTACAGGCCCCTAGGGAACACCAGAGGCCCCTACGGAACCCTACACAACCCTCCGGAAACATATGGCACCCTACAAGCTCCTACCAACCCCTGCGGGCACTTACACAACCCTACAGGCCCCTACGGAAATCTCCGGGACTCTACGGGCCCCTAGGGAACCCTTCAGATTTCGACGGATCCCTACCAGCCCCTCTGGAACCCTACAGAATACTCCAGGACCCGACAGCACTCTACAAGACCCTTAGCAACACAACGGAACCTCACTAAAACCCTATGGGCTCCTACAGAACACTGCAGGTGCCTACGGAACCCTACAGACCCCTACGGAACCCTACAGACACCTGCGGGCACTTACGGAACCCTGCAGGCCCCTACGGAACCCTACAGGTCCATACAGAACCCCACAGGGCCCTACGGAACTTTACCAGCCACTACGGAACTCTACGCGTCCCTACGGAACCCTGCAGAACCCTCCAGAACCTTACAGAATCCCACAGACTCCTACAGACTTCTGCGGGCACTTACACAACCCTACAGGCCCCTACGGAAATCTACGGGACTGTATGGGCCCCTAGGGAACCCTATAGATTTCGATGGAACCATACCAGCCCCTCTGGAACCCTACAGAATACTCCAGGACCCGACAGCACTCTACAAGACCCTTAGCAACACAACGGAACCTCACTAAAACCCTATGGGCTCCTACAGAACACTGTAGGCGACTACGGAAACCTACAGACCCCTACGGAATACTACCAGCCACTACAGAAAAATATGGCCCCTACGGAACTCTACGGAACCTGGCAGAAACACTGTGGGCCCCTACAGGCCCTTGCGGGCACTTGCAGAACTCTGCAGGAACCCACGGAACTTTATGGAACCCTACCAGCCCCTACGGAAGCCTAAAGACCCTTGCAGGCAGTTACAGAACGGTACAGGGCCCTAGGGAACTTTACCAGCCACTACGGAACTCTACGGGCCCCTACGGAACCCTGCAGAACCCTCCAGAACCTTACAGAATCCCACGGATTCCTACAGACTCCTGCGGGCACTTACTCAACCCTAGAGGACCCTACGGAACACTGCCAGCCCCTATGGAAGGAACCCTACGGGCCCCTACAGAACACTACTGGCTCCTGCGGTACTCCAGAGGCCTCTAGGGAACCTACGAAGCTCTACGGAACCCTATGGATCCTTACGGAACAGTACGGGCCCCTTCAGACCTCTGCGGGCACTTATGGAAATCTACAGGACCCTACCGAAACTGTACGAGACTCTACAGGCCCCTAGGGAACACCACAGGCCCCTACGGAACCCTACACAACCCTCCGGAAACATATGGCACCCTACAAGCTCCTACCAACCCCTGCGGGCACTTACATAACCCTACAGGCCCCTACGGAAATCTCCGGGACTCTACGGGCCCCTAGGGAACCCTTCAGATTTCGACGGAACCCTACGAGGCCCTCTGGAACCCTACAGAATACTCCAGGACCCGACAGCACTCTACAAGACCCTTAGCAACACAACGGAACCTCACTAAAACCCTATGGGCTCCTACAGAACACTGCAGGTGCCTACGGAACCCTGCAGGCCCCTACGGAACCCTACAGGTCCATACAGAACCCCACAGGGCCCTACGGAACTTTACCAGCCACTACGGAACTCTACGCGTCCCTACGGAACCCTGCAGAACCCTCCGGAACCTTACAGAATCCCACAGACTCCTACAGACTTCTGCGGGCACTTACACAACCCTACAGCTCCCTACGGAAATCTACGGGACTCTATGGGCCCCTAGGGAACCCTACAGATTTCGACAGTACCCTACGAGGCCCTCTGGAACCCTACAGAATACTCCAGGACCCGACAGCACTCTACAAGACCCTTAGCAACACAACGGAACCTCACTAAAACCCTATGGGCTCCTACAGAACACTGTAGGTGCCTACGGAAACCTACAGACCCCTACGGAATACTACCAGCCACTACAGAAAAATATGACCCCTACGGAACTCTACGGAACCTGGCAGAAACACTGTGGGCCCCTACAGGCCCTTGCGGGCACTTGCAGAACTCTGCAGGAACCCACGGAACTTTATGGAACCCTTCCAGCCCCTACGGAAGCCTAAAGACCCTTGCAGGCAGTTACGGAACGGTACAGGGCCCTAGGGAACTTTACCAGCCACTATGGAACTCTACGGGCCCCTACGGAACCCTGCAGAACCCTCCAGAACCTTACAGAATCCCACGGATTCCTACAGACTCCTGCGGGCACTTACTCAACCCTAGAGGACCCTACGGAACACTGCCAGCTCCTATGGAAGGAACCCTACGGGCCCCTACAGAACACTACTGGCTCCTGCGGTACTCCAGAGGCCTCTAGGGAACCTACGAAGCTCTACGGAACCCTATGGATCCTTACGGCACAGTACGGGCCCCTTCAGACCTCTGCGGGCGCTTATGGAAACCTACAGGACCCTACGGAACTCTACGAGACTCTACAGGCCCCTAGGGAACACCACAGGCCCCTACGGAACCCTACACAACCCTCCGGAAACATATGGCACCCTACAAGCTCCTACCAACCCCTGCGGGCACTTACACAACCCTACAGGCCCCTACGGAAATCTACGGGACTCTACGGGCCCCTAGGGAACCCTTCAGATTTCGACGGATCCCTACCAGCCCCTCTGGAACCCTACAGAATACTCCAGGACCCGACAGCACTCTACAAGACCCTTAGCAACACAACGGAACCTCACTAAAACCCTATGGGCTCCTACAGAACACTGCAGGTGCCTACGGAACCCTACAGACCCCTACGGAACCCTACAGACACCTGCGGGCACTTACGGAACCCTGCAGGCCCCTACGGAACCCTACAGGTCCATACAGAACCCCACAGGGCCCTACGGAACTTTACCAGCCACTACGGAACTCTACGCGTCCCTACGGAACCCTGCAGAACCCTCCAGAACCTTACAGAATCCCACAGACTCCTACAGACTTCTGCGGGCACTTACACAACCCTACAGCTCCCTATGGAAATCTACGGGACTCTATGGGCCCCTAGGGAACCCTATAGATTTCGATGGAACCCTATGAGGCCCTCTGGAACCCTACAGAATACTCCAGGACCCGACAGCACTCTACAAGACCCTTAGCAACACAACGGAACCTCACTAAAACCCTATGGGCTCCTACAGAACACTGTAGGTGCCTACGGAAACCTACAGACCCCTAAGGAATACTACCAGCCACTACAGAAAAATATGGCCCCTACGGAACTCTACGGAACCTGGCAGAAACACTGTGGGCCCCTACAGGCCCTTGCGGGCACTTGCAGAACTCTGCAGGAACCCACGGAACTTTATGGAACCCTTCCAGCCCCTACGGAAGCCTAAAGACCCTTGCGGGCAGTTACGGAACGGTACAGGGCGCTAGGGAACTTTACCAGCCACTATGGAACTCCACAGGCCCCTACGGAACCCTACACAACCCTCCGGAAACATATGGCACCCTACAAGCTCCTACCAACCCCTGCGGGCACTTACACAACCCTACAGGCCCCTACGGAAATCTCCGGGACTCTACGGGCCCCTAGGGAACCCTTCAGATTTCGACGGAACCCTACGAGGCCCTCTGGAACCCTACAGAATACTCCAGGACCCGACAGCACTCTACAAGACCCTTAGCAACACAACGGAACCTCACTAAAACCCTATGGGCTCCTACAGAATACTGCAGGTGCCTACGGAACCCTACAGATCCGTACAGACCCCTACGGGCACTTACAGAACACTGCAGGCCCCTACGGAACCCTACAGGTCCATACAGAACCCCACAGGGCCCTACGGAACTTTACCAGCCACTACAGAACTCTACGCGTCCCTACGGAACCCTGCAGAACCCTCCAGAACCTTACAGAATCCCACAGACTCCTACAGTCTTCTGCGGGCACTTAAACAACCCTACAGGCCCCTACGGAACACTGCCAGCCCCTATGGAAGGAACCCTACGGGCCCCTACAGAACACTACTGGCTCCTGCGGTACTCCACAGGCCTCTAGGGAACCTACGAAGCTCTACGGAGCCCTATGGATCCTTACGGAACAGTACGGGCCCCTTCAGACCTCTGCGGGCGCTTATGGAAACCTACAGGCCCCTAGGGAACTGTACGAGACTCTACAGGCCCCTAGGGAACACCACAGGCCCCTACGGAACCGTACGAGACTCTACAGGCGCTTAGGGAACACCACAGGCCCCTACGGTACCCTACACAACCCTCTGGAAACTTATGGAACCCTACAAGCTCCTACCAACCCCTGCGAGCACTTACACAACCCTACAGGTCCCTGCGGCAATCTACGGGACTCTATGGGCCCCTAGGGAACCCTACAGATTTCGACGGAACCCTACCAGCCCCTCTGGAACCCTACAGAATACTCCAGGACCCGACAGCACTCTACAAGACCCTTAGCAACACAACGGAACCTCACTAAAACCCTATGGGCTCCTACAGAATACTGCAGGTGCCTACGGAAACCTACAGACCCCTACGGAATACTACCAGCCACTACAGAAAAATATGGCCCCTACGGAACTCTACGGAACCTGACAGAAACACTGTGGGCCCCTACAGGCCCTTGCGGGCACTTGCAGAACTCTGCAGGAACCCACGGAACTTTATGGAACCCTACCAGCCCCTACGGAAGCCTAAAGACCCTTGCAGGCAGTTACGGAACGGTACAGGGCGCTAGGGAACTTTACCAGCCACTACGGAACTCTACGGGCCCCTACGGAACCCTGCAGAACCCTCCAGAACCTTACAGAATCCCACGGATTCCTACAGACTCCTGCGGGCACTTACTCAACCCTAGAGGACCCTACGGAACACTGCCAGCTCCTATGGAAGGAACCCTACGGGCCCCTACAGAACACTACTGGCTCCTGCGGTACTCCAGAGGCCTCTAGGGAACCTACGAAGCTCTACGGAACCCTATGGATCCTTACGGCACAGTACGGGCCCCTTCAGACCTCTGCGGGCGCTTATGGAAACCTACAGGACCCTACGGAACTCTACGAGACTCTACAGGCCCCTAGGGAACACCACAGGCCCCTACGGAACCCTACACAACCCTCCGGAAACATATGGCACCCTACAAGCTCCTACCAACCCCTGCGGGCACTTACACAACCCTACAGGCCCCTACGGAAATCTATGGGAATCTACGGGCCCCTAGGGAACCCTTCAGATTTCGACGGAACCCTACCAGCCCCTCTGGAACCCTACAGAATACTCCAGGACCCGACAGCACTCTACAAGACCCTTAGCAACACAACGGAACCTCACTAAAACCCTATGGGCTCCTACTGAACACTGCAGGTGCCTACGGAACCCTACAGACCCCTACAGAATACTACCACCACTACAGAAAAATATGGCCCCTACGGAACTCTACGGAACCTGACAGAAACACTGTGGGCCCCTACAGGCCCTTGCGGGCACTTGCAGAACTCTGCAGGAACCCACGGAACTTTATGGAACCCTACCAGCCCCTACGGAAGCCTAAAGACCCTTGCAGGCAGTTACGGAACGGTACAGGGCCCTAGGGAACTTTACCAGCCACTATGGAACTCTACGGGCCCCTACGGAACCCTGCAGAACCCTCCAGAACCTTACAGAATCCCACGGATTCCTACAGACTCCTGCGGGCACTTACTCAACCCTAGAGGACCCTACGGAACACTACTGGCTCCTGCGGTACTCCAGAGGCCTCTAGGGAACCTACAAAGTTCTACGGAACCCTATGGATCCTTACGGAACAGTACGGGCCCCTTCAGACCTCTGCGGGCGCTTATGGAAATCTACAGGACCCTACCGAAACTGTACGAGACTCTACAGGCCCCTAGGGAACACCACAGGCCCCTACGGAACCCTACACAACCCTCCGGAAACATATGGCACCCTACAAGCTCCTACCAACCCCTGCGGGCACTTACATAACCCTACAGGCCCCTACGGAAATCTCCGGGACTCTACGGGCCCCTAGGGAACCCTTCAGATTTCGACGGAACCCTACGAGGCCCTCTGGAACCCTACAGAATACTCCAGGACCCGACAGCACTCTACAAGACCCTTAGCAACACAACGGAACCTCACTAAAACCCTATGGGCTCCTACAGAACACTGCAGGTGCCTACGGAACCCTGCAGGCCCCTACGGAACCCTACAGGTCCATACAGAACCCCACAGGGCCCTACGGAACTTTACCAGCCACTACGGAACTCTACGCGTCCCTACGGAACCCTGCAGAACCCTCCGGAACCTTACAGAATCCCACAGACTCCTACAGACTTCTGCGGGCACTTACACAACCCTACAGGTCCCTACGGAAATCTACGGGACTCTATGGGCCCCTAGGGAACCCTACAGATTTCGACAGTACCCTACGAGGCCCTCTGGAACCCTACAGAATACTCCAGGACCCGACAGCACTCTACAAGACCCTTAGCAACACAACGGAACCTCACTAAAACCCTATGGGCTCCTACAGAACACTGCAGGCGCCTACGGAACCCTACAGACCCCTACAGAATACTACCACCACTACAGAAAAATATGGCCCCTACGGAACTCTACGGAACCTGGCAGAAACACTGTGGGCCCCTACAGGCCCTTGCGGGCACTTGCAGAACTCTGCAGGAACCCACGGAACTTTATGGAATCCTACCAGCCCCTACGGAAGCCTAAAGACCCTTGTGGGCAGTTACGGAACGGTACAGGGCGCTAGGGAACTTTACCAGCCACTATGGAACTCCACGGGCCCCTACGGAACCCTGCAGAACCCTCCAGAACCTTACAGAATCCCACGGATTTATACAGACTCCTGCGGGCACTTACTCAACCCTAGAGGACCCTACGGAACACTGCCAGCTCCTATGGAAGGAACCCTACGGGCCCCTACAGAACACTACTGGCTCCTGCGGTACTCCAGAGGCCTCTAGGGAACCTACGAAGCTCTACGGAACCCTATGGATCCTTACGGAACAGTACGGGCCCCTTCAGACCTCTGCGGGCGCTTATGGAAACCTACAGGACCCTACGGAACTCTACGAGACTCTACAGGCCCCTAGGGAACACCACAGGCCCCTACGGAACCCTACACAACCCTCCGGAAACATATGGCACCCTACAAGCTCCTACCAACCCCTGCGGGCACTTACATAACCCTACAGGCCCCTACGGAAATCTATGGGACTCTACGGGCCCCTAGGGAACCCTTCAGATTTCGACGGAACCCTACGAGGCCCTCTGGAACCCTACAGAATACTCCAGGACCCGACAGCACTCTACAAGACCCTTAGCAACACAACGGAACCTCACTAAAACCCTATGGGCTCCTACAGAACACTGCAGGTGCCTACGGAACCCTGCAGGTCCCTATGGAACCCTACAGGTCCATACAGAACCCCACAGGGCCCTACGGAACTTTACCAGCCACTACGGAACTCTACGGGCCCCTACGGAACCCTGCAGAACCCTCCAGAACCTTACAGAATCCCACGGATTCCTACAGACTCCTGCGGGCACTTACTCAACCCTAGAGGACCCTACGGAACACTGCCAGCTCCTATGGAAGGAACCCTACGGGCCCCTACAGAACACTACTGGCTCCTGCGGTACTCCAGAGGCCTCTAGGGAACCTACGAAGCTCTACGGAACCCTATGGATCCTTACGGCACAGTACGGGCCCCTTCAGACCTCTGCGGGCGCTTATGGAAACCTACAGGACCCTACGGAACTCTACGAGACTCTACAGGCCCCTAGGGAACACCACAGGCCCCTACGGAACCCTACACAACCCTCCGGAAACATATGGCACCCTACAAGCTCCTACCAACCCCTGCGGGCACTTACATAACCCTACAGGCCCCTACGGAAATCTATGGGACTCTACGGGCCCCTAGGGAACCCTTCAGATTTCGACGGAACCCTACGAGGCCCTCTGGAACCCTACAGAATACTCCAGGACCCGACAGCACTCTACAAGACCCTTAGCAACACAACGGAACCTCACTAAAACCCTATGGGCTCCTACAGAACACTGCAGGTGCCTACGGAACCCTGCAGGTCCCTACGGAACCCTACAGGTCCATACAGAACCCCACAGGGCCCTACGGAACTTTACCAGACACTACGGAACTCTACGGGCCCCTACGGAACCCTGCAGAACCCTCCGGAACCTTACAGAATCCCACGGATTCCTACAGACACCTGCGGGCACTTACTCAACCCTAGAGGACCCTACGGAACACTGCCAGCTCCTATGGAAGGAACCCTACGGGCCCCTACAGAACACTACTGGCTCCTGCGGTACTCCAGAGGCCTCTAGGGAACCTACGAAGCTCTACGGAACCCTAAGGATCCTTACGGCACAGTACGGGCCCCTTCAGACCTCTGCGGGCGCTTATGGAAACCTACAGGACCCTACGGAACTCTACGAGACTCTACAGGCCCCTAGGGAACACCACAGGCCCCTACGGAACCCTACACAACCCTCCGGAAACATATGGCACCCTACAAGCTCCTACCAACCCCTGCGGGCACTTACACAACCCTACAGGCCCCTACGGAAATCTACGGGACTCTACGGGCCCCTAGGGAACCCTTCAGATTTCGACGGAACCCTACGAGGCCCTCTGGAACCCTACAGAATACTCCAGGACCCGACAGCACTCTACAAGACCCTTAGCAACACAACGGAACCTCACTAAAACCCTATGGGCTCCTACAGAACACTGCAGGTGCCTACGGAACCCTGCAGGCCCCTACGGAACCCTACAGGTCCATACAGAACCCCACAGGGCCCTACGGAACTTTACCAGCCACTACGGAACTCTACGCGTCCCTACGGAACCCTGCAGAACCCTCCGGAACCTTACAGAATCCCACAGACTCCTACAGACTTCTGCGGGCACTTACACAACCCTACAGCTCCCTATGGAAATCTACGGGACTCTATGGGCCCCTAGGGAACCCTATAGATTTCGATGGAACCCTATGAGGCCCTCTGGAACCCTACAGAATACTCCAGGACCCGACAGCACTCTACAAGACCCTTAGCAACACAACGGAACCTCACTAAAACCCTATGGGCTCCTACAGAACACTGCAGGCGCCTACGGAACCCTACAGACCCCTACAGAATACTACCACCACTACAGAAAAATATGGCCCCTACGGAACTCTACGGAACCTGGCAGAAACACTGTGGGCCCCTACAGGCCCTTGCGGGCACTTGCAGAACTCTGCAGGAACCCACGGAACTTTATGGAATCCTACCAGCCCCTACGGAAGCCTAAAGACCCTTGTGGGCAGTTACGGAACGGTACAGGGCGCTAGGGAACTTTACCAGCCACTATGGAACTCCACGGGCCCCTACGGAACCCTGCAGAACCCTCCAGAACCTTACAGAATCCCACGGATTTATACAGACTCCTGCGGGCACTTACTCAACCCTAGAGGACCCTACGGAACACTGCCAGCTCCTATGGAAGGAACCCTACGGGCCCCTACAGAACACTACTGGCTCCTGCGGTACTCCAGAGGCCTCTAGGGAACCTACGAAGCTCTACGGAACCCTATGGATCCTTACGGAACAGTACGGGCCCCTTCAGACCTCTGCGGGCGCTTATGGAAACCTACAGGACCCTACGGAACTCTACGAGACTCTACAGGCCCCTAGGGAACACCACAGGCCCCTACGGAACCCTACACAACCCTCCGGAAACATATGGCACCCTACAAGCTCCTACCAACCCCTGCGGGCACTTACATAACCCTACAGGCCCCTACGGAAATCTATGGGACTCTACGGGCCCCTAGGGAACCCTTCAGATTTCGACGGAACCCTACGAGGCCCTCTGGAACCCTACAGAATACTCCAGGACCCGACAGCACTCTACAAGACCCTTAGCAACACAACGGAACCTCACTAAAACCCTATGGGCTCCTACAGAACACTGCAGGTGCCTACGGAACCCTGCAGGTCCCTATGGAACCCTACAGGTCCATACAGAACCCCACAGGGCCCTACGGAACTTTACCAGCCACTACGGAACTCTACGGGCCCCTACGGAACCCTGCAGAACCCTCCAGAACCTTACAGAATCCCACGGATTCCTACAGACTCCTGCGGGCACTTACTCAACCCTAGAGGACCCTACGGAACACTGCCAGCTCCTATGGAAGGAACCCTACGGGCCCCTACAGAACACTACTGGCTCCTGCGGTACTCCAGAGGCCTCTAGGGAACCTACGAAGCTCTACGGAACCCTATGGATCCTTACGGCACAGTACGGGCCCCTTCAGACCTCTGCGGGCGCTTATGGAAACCTACAGGACCCTACGGAACTCTACGAGACTCTACAGGCCCCTAGGGAACACCACAGGCCCCTACGGAACCCTACACAACCCTCCGGAAACATATGGCACCCTACAAGCTCCTACCAACCCCTGCGGGCACTTACATAACCCTACAGGCCCCTACGGAAATCTATGGGACTCTACGGGCCCCTAGGGAACCCTTCAGATTTCGACGGAACCCTACGAGGCCCTCTGGAACCCTACAGAATACTCCAGGACCCGACAGCACTCTACAAGACCCTTAGCAACACAACGGAACCTCACTAAAACCCTATGGGCTCCTACAGAACACTGCAGGTGCCTACGGAACCCTGCAGGTCCCTACGGAACCCTACAGGTCCATACAGAACCCCACAGGGCCCTACGGAACTTTACCAGACACTACGGAACTCTACGGGCCCCTACGGAACCCTGCAGAACCCTCCGGAACCTTACAGAATCCCACGGATTCCTACAGACACCTGCGGGCACTTACTCAACCCTAGAGGACCCTACGGAACACTGCCAGCTCCTATGGAAGGAACCCTACGGGCCCCTACAGAACACTACTGGCTCCTGCGGTACTCCAGAGGCCTCTAGGGAACCTACGAAGCTCTACGGAACCCTAAGGATCCTTACGGCACAGTACGGGCCCCTTCAGACCTCTGCGGGCGCTTATGGAAACCTACAGGACCCTACGGAACTCTACGAGACTCTACAGGCCCCTAGGGAACACCACAGGCCCCTACGGAACCCTACACAACCCTCCGGAAACATATGGCACCCTACAAGCTCCTACCAACCCCTGCGGGCACTTACACAACCCTACAGGCCCCTACGGAAATCTACGGGACTCTACGGGCCCCTAGGGAACCCTTCAGATTTCGACGGAACCCTACGAGGCCCTCTGGAACCCTACAGAATACTCCAGGACCCGACAGCACTCTACAAGACCCTTAGCAACACAACGGAACCTCACTAAAACCCTATGGGCTCCTACAGAACACTGCAGGTGCCTACGGAACCCTGCAGGCCCCTACGGAACCCTACAGGTCCATACAGAACCCCACAGGGCCCTACGGAACTTTACCAGCCACTACGGAACTCTACGCGTCCCTACGGAACCCTGCAGAACCCTCCGGAACCTTACAGAATCCCACAGACTCCTACAGACTTCTGCGGGCACTTACACAACCCTACAGCTCCCTATGGAAATCTACGGGACTCTATGGGCCCCTAGGGAACCCTATAGATTTCGATGGAACCCTATGAGGCCCTCTGGAACCCTACAGAATACTCCAGGACCCGACAGCACTCTACAAGACCCTTAGCAACACAACGGAACCTCACTAAAACCCTATGGGCTCCTACAGAACACTGTAGGTGCCTACGGAACCCTACAGACCCCTACGGAATACTACCAGCCACTACAGAAAAATATGGCCCCTACGGAACTCTACGGAACCTGGCAGAAACACTGTGGGCCCCTACAGGCCCTTGCGGGCACTTGCAGAACTCTGCAGGAACCCACGGAACTTTATGCAACCCTACCAGCCCCTACGGAAGCCTAAAGACCCTTGCAGGCAGTTACGGAACGGTACAGGGCCCTAGAGAACTTTACCAGCCACTATGGAACTCTACGGGCCCCTACGGAACCCTGCAGAACCCTCCAGAACCTTACAGAATCCCACGGATTCCTACAGACTCCTGCGGGCACTTACTCAACCCTAGAGGACCCTACGGAACACTGCCAGCTCCTATGGAAGGAACCCTACGGGCCCCTACAGAACACTACTGGCTCCTGCGGTACTCCAGAGGCCTCTAGGGAACCTACGAAGCTCTACGGAACCCTATGGATCCTTACGGCACAGTACGGGCCCCTTCAGACCTCTGCGGGCGCTTATGGAAACCTACAGGACCCTACGGAACTCTACGAGACTCTACAGGCCCCTAGGGAACACCACAGGCCCCTACGGAACCGTACGAGACTCTACAGGCCCTTAGGGAACACCACAGGCCCCTACGGAACCCTACACAACCCTCTGGAAACTTATGGAACCCTACAAGCTCCTACCAACCCCTGCGAGCACTTACACAACCCTACAGGTCCCTGCGGCAATCTACGGGACTCTATGGGCCCCTAGGGAACCCTACAGATTTCGACGGAACCCTACCAGCCCCTCTGGAACCCTACAGAATACTCCAGGACCCGACAGCACTCTACAAGACCCTTAGCAACACAACGGAACCTCACTAAAACCCTATGGGCTCCTACAGAACACTGTAGGTGCCTACGGAAACCTACAGACCCCTACGGAATACTACCAGCCACTACAGAAAAATATGGCCCCTACGGAACTCTACGGAACCTGGCAGAAACACTGTGGGCCCCTACAGGCCCTTGCGGGCACTTGCAGAACTCTGCAGGAATCCACGGAACTTTATGGAACCCTACCAGCCCCTACGGAAGCCTAAAGACCCTTGCAGGCAGTTACGGAACGGTACAGGGCCCTAGGGAACTTTACCAGCCACTACGGAACTCTACGGGCCCCTACGGAACCCTGCAGAACCCTCCAGAACCTTACAGAATCCCACGGATTCCTACAGACTCCTGCGGGCACTTACTCAACCCTAGAGGACCCTACGGAACACTGCCAGCTCCTATGGAAGGAACCCTACGGGCCCCTACAGAACACTACTGGCTCCTGCGGTACTCCAGAGGCCTCTAGGGAACCTACAAAGCTCTACGGAACCCTATGGATCCTTACGGAACAGTACGGGCCCCTTCAGACCTCTGCGGGCGCTTATGGAAACCTACAGGACCCTACGGAACTCTACGAGACTCTACAGGCCCCTAGGGAACACCACAGGCCCCTACGGAACCCTACACAACCCTCCGGAAACATATGGCACCCTACAAGCTCCTACCAACCCCTGCGGGCACTTACACAACCCTACAGGCCCCTACGGAAATCTACGGGACTCTACGGGCCCCTAGGGAACCCTTCAGATTTCGACGGAACCCTACGAGGCCCTCTGGAACCCTACAGAATACTCCAGGACCCGACAGCACTCTACAAGACCCTTAGCAACACAACGGAACCTCACTAAAACCCTATGGGCTCCTACAGAATACTGCAGGTGCCTACGGAACCCTACAGACCCGTACAGGCACCTACGGGCACTTACAGAATACTGCAGGCCCCTACGGAACCCTACAGGTCCATACAGAACCCCACAGGGCCCTACGGAACTTTACCAGCCACTACGGAACTCTACGCGTCCCTACGGAACCCTGCAGAACCCTCCAGAACCTTACAGAATCCCACAGACTCCTACAGACTTCTGCGGGCACTTAAACAACCCTACAGGCCCCTACGGAACACTGCCAGCCCCTATGGAAGGAACCCTACGGGCCCCTACAGAACACTACTGGCTCCTGCGGTACTCCACAGGCCTCTAGGGAACCTACGAAGCTCTACGGAGCCCTATGGATCCTTACGGCACAGTACGGGCCCCTTCAGACCTCTGCGGGCGCTTATGGAAACCTACAGGACCCTACGGAACTCTACGAGACTCTACAGGCCCCTAGGGAACACCACAGGCCCCTACGGAACCGTACGAGACTCTACAGGCGCTTAGGGAACACCACAGGCCCCTACGGAACCCTACACAACCCTCCGGAAACTTATGGAACCCTACAAGCTCCTACCAACCCCTGCGAGCACTTGCACAACACTACAGGTCCCTGCGGCAATCTACGGGACTCTATGGGCCCCCAGGGAACCCTATAGATTTCGACGGAACCCTACCAGCCCCTCTGGAACCCTACAGAATACTCCAGGACCCGACAGCACTCTACAAGACCCTTAGCAACACAACGGAACCTCACTAAAACCCTATGGGCTCCTACAGAACACTGTAGGTGCCTACGGAAACCTACAGACCCCTACGGAATACTACCAGCCACTACAGAAAAATATGACCCCTACGGAACTCTACGGAACCTGGCAGAAACACTGTGGGCCCCTACAGGCCCTTGCGGGCACTTGCAGAACTCTGCAGGAACCCACGGAACTTTATGGAACCCTTCCAGCCCCTACGGAAGCCTAAAGACCCTTGCAGGCAGTTACGGAACGGTACAGGGCCCTAGGGAACTTTACCAGCCACTACGGAACTCTACGGGCCCCTACGGAACCCTGCAGAACCCTCCAGAACCTTACAGAATCCCACGGATTCCTACAGACTCCTGCGGGCACTTACTCAACCCTAGAGGACCCTACGGAACACTGCCAGCTCCTATGGAAGGAACCCTACGGGCCCCTACAGAACACTACTGGCTCCTGCGGTACTCCAGAGGCCTCTAGGGAACCTACGAAGCTCTACGGAACCCTATGGATCCTTACGGCACAGTACGGGCCCCTTCAGACCTCTGCGGGCGCTTATGGAAACCTACAGGACCCTACGGAACTCTACGAGACTCTACAGGCCCCTAGGGAACACCACAGGCCCCTACGGAACCGTACGAGACTCTACAGGCCCTTAGGGAACACCACAGGCCCCTACGGAACCCTACACAACCCTCCGGAAACTTATGGAACCCTACAAGCTCCTACCAACCCCTGCGAGCACTTACACAACCCTACAGGTCCCTGCGGCAATCTACGGGACTCTATGGGCCCCTAGGGAACCCTACAGATTTCGACGGAACCCTACCAGCCCCTCTGGAACCCTACAGAATACTCCAGGACCCGACAGCACTCTACAAGACCCTTAGCAACACAACGGAACCTCACTAAAACCCTATGGGCTCCTACAGAACACTGTAGGTGCCTACGGAAACCTACAGACCCCTACGGAATACTACCAGCCACTACAGAAAAATATGGCCCCTACGGAACTCTACGGAACCTGGCAGAAACACTGTGGGCCCCTACAGGCCCTTGCGGGCACTTGCAGAACTCTGCAGGAATCCACGGAACTTTATGGAACCCTACCAGCCCCTACGGAAGCCTAAAGACCCTTGCAGGCAGTTACGGAACGGTACAGGGCCCTAGGGAACTTTACCAGCCACTACGGAACTCTACGGGCCCCTACGGAACCCTGCAGAACCCTCCAGAACCTTACAGAATCCCACGGATTCCTACAGACTCCTGCGGGCACTTACTCAACCCTAGAGGACCCTACGGAACACTGCCAGCTCCTATGGAAGGAACCCTACGGGCCCCTACAGAACACTACTGGCTCCTGCGGTACTCCAGAGGCCTCTAGGGAACCTACGAAGCTCTACGGAACCCTATGGATCCTTACGGCACAGTACGGGCCCCTTCAGACCTCTGCGGGCGCTTATGGAAACCTACAGGACCCTACGGAACTCTACGAGACTCTACAGGCCCCTAGGGAACACCACAGGCCCCTACGGAACCCTACACAACCCTCCGGAAACATATGGCACCCTACAAGCTCCTACCAACCCCTGCGGGCACTTACATAAGCCTACAGGCCCCTACGGAAATCTCCGGGACTCTACGGGCCCCTAGGGAACCCTTCAGATTTCGACGGATCCCTACCAGCCCCTCTGGAACCCTACAGAATACTCCAGGACCCGACAGCACTCTACAAGACCCTTAGCAACACAACGGAACCTCACTAAAACCCTATGGGCTCCTACAGAACACTGCAGGTGCCTACGGAACCCTGCAGGTCCCTACGGAACCCTACAGGTCCATACAGAACCCCACAGGGCCCTACGGAACTTTACCAGACACTACGGAACTCTACGGGCCCCTACGGAACCCTGCAGAACCCTCCAGAACCTTACAGAATCCCACGGATTCCTACAGACTCCTGCGGGCACTTACTCAACCCTAGAGGACCCTACGGAACACTGCCAGCTCCTATGGAAGGAACCCTACGGGCCCCTACAGAACACTACTGGCTCCTGCGGTACTCCAGAGGCCTCTAGGGAACCTACGAAGCTCTACGGAACCCTATGGATCCTTACGGCACAGTACGGGCCCCTTCAGACCTCTGCGGGCGCTTATGGAAACCTACAGGACCCTACGGAACTCTACGAGACTCTACAGGCCCCTAGGGAACACCACAGGCCCCTACGGAACCCTACACAACCCTCCGGAAACATATGGCACCCTACAAGCTCCTACCAACCCCTGCGGGCACTTACACAACCCTACAGGCCCCTACGGAAATCTACGGGACTCTACGGGCCCCTAGGGAACCCTTCAGATTTCGACGGAACCCTACGAGGCCCTCTGGAACCCTACAGAATACTCCAGGACCCGACAGCACTCTACAAGACCCTTAGCAACACAACGGAACCTCACTAAAACCCTATGGGCTCCTACAGAACACTGCAGGTGCCTACGGAACCCTGCAGGTCCCTACGGAACCCTACAGACACCTGCGGGCACTTACGGAACCCTGCAGGCCCCTACGGAACCCTACAGGTCCATACAGAACCCCACAGGGCCCTACGGAACTTTACCAGCCACTACGGAACTCTACGGGTCCCTACGGAACCCTGCAGAACCCTCCGGAACCTTACAGAATCCCACAGACTCCTACAGACTTCTGCGGGCACTTACACAACCCTACAGCTCCCTACGGAAATCTACGGGACTCTATGGGCCCCTAGGGAACCCTATAGATTTCGATGGAACCCTATGAGGCCCTCTGGAACCCTACAGAATACTCCAGGACCCGACAGCACTCTACAAGACCCTTAGCAACACAACGGAACCTCACTAAAACTCTATGGGCTCCTACAGAACACTGCAGGCGCCTACGGAACCCTACAGACCCCTACAGAATACTACCACCACTACAGAAAAATATGGCCCCTACGGAACTCTACGGAACCTGGCAGAAACACTGTGGGCCCCTACAGGCCCTTGCGGGCACTTGCAGAACTCTGCAGGAATCCACGGAACTTTATGGAACCCTACCAGCCCCTACGGAAGCCTAAAGACCCTTGCAGGCAGTTACGGAACGGTACAGGGCCCTAGGGAACTTTACCAGCCACTACGGAACTCTACGGGCCCCTACGGAACCCTGCAGAACCCTCCAGAACCTTACAGAATCCCACGGATTCCTACAGACTCCTGCGGGCACTTACTCAACCCTAGAGGACCCTACGGAACACTGCCAGCTCCTATGGAAGGAACCCTACGGGCCCCTACAGAACACTACTGGCTCCTGCGGTACTCCAGAGGCCTCTAGGGAACCTACGAAGCTCTACGGAACCCTATGGATCCTTACGGCACAGTACGGGCCCCTTCAGACCTCTGCGGGCGCTTATGGAAACCTACAGGACCCTACGGAACTCTACGAGACTCTACAGGCCCCTAGGGAACACCACAGGCCCCTACGGAACCGTACGAGACTCTACAGGCGCTTAGGGAACACCACAGGCCCCTACGGAACCCTACACAACCCTCCGGAAACTTATGGAACCCTACAAGCTCCTACCAACCCCTGCGAGCACTTGCACAACACTACAGGTCCCTGCGGCAATCTACGGGACTCTATGGGCCCCCAGGGAACCCTATAGATTTCGACGGAACCCTACCAGCCCCTCTGGAACCCTACAGAATACTCCAGGACCCGACAGCACTCTACAAGACCCTTAGCAACACAACGGAACCTCACTAAAACCCTATGGGCTCCTACAGAACACTGTAGGTGCCTACGGAAACCTACAGACCCCTACGGAATACTACCAGCCACTACAGAAAAATATGACCCCTACGGAACTCTACGGAACCTGGCAGAAACACTGTGGGCCCCTACAGGCCCTTGCGGGCACTTGCAGAACTCTGCAGGAACCCACGGAACTTTATGGAACCCTTCCAGCCCCTACGGAAGCCTAAAGACCCTTGCAGGCAGTTACGGAACGGTACAGGGCCCTAGGGAACTTTACCAGCCACTACGGAACTCTACGGGCCCCTACGGAACCCTGCAGAACCCTCCAGAACCTTACAGAATCCCACGGATTCCTACAGACTCCTGCGGGCACTTACTCAACCCTAGAGGACCCTACGGAACACTGCCAGCTCCTATGGAAGGAACCCTACGGGCCCCTACAGAACACTACTGGCTCCTGCGGTACTCCAGAGGCCTCTAGGGAACCTACGAAGCTCTACGGAACCCTATGGATCCTTACGGCACAGTACGGGCCCCTTCAGACCTCTGCGGGCGCTTATGGAAACCTACAGGACCCTACGGAACTCTACGAGACTCTACAGGCCCCTAGGGAACACCACAGGCCCCTACGGAACCGTACGAGACTCTACAGGCCCTTAGGGAACACCACAGGCCCCTACGGAACCCTACACAACCCTCTGGAAACTTATGGAACCCTACAAGCTCCTACCAACCCCTGCGAGCACTTACACAACCCTACAGGTCCCTGCGGCAATCTACGGGACTCTATGGGCCCCTAGGGAACCCTACAGATTTCGACGGAACCCTACCAGCCCCTCTGGAACCCTACAGAATACTCCAGGACCCGACAGCACTCTACAAGACCCTTAGCAACACAACGGAACCTCACTAAAACCCTATGGGCTCCTACAGAACACTGTAGGTGCCTACGGAAACCTACAGACCCCTACGGAATACTACCAGCCACTACAGAAAAATATGGCCCCTACGGAACTCTACGGAACCTGGCAGAAACACTGTGGGCCCCTACAGGCCCTTGCGGGCACTTGCAGAACTCTGCAGGAATCCACGGAACTTTATGGAACCCTACCAGCCCCTACGGAAGCCTAAAGACCCTTGCAGGCAGTTACGGAACGGTACAGGGCCCTAGGGAACTTTACCAGCCACTACGGAACTCTACGGGCCCCTACGGAACCCTGCAGAACCCTCCAGAACCTTACAGAATCCCACGGATTCCTACAGACTCCTGCGGGCACTTACTCAACCCTAGAGGACCCTACGGAACACTGCCAGCTCCTATGGAAGGAACCCTACGGGCCCCTACAGAACACTACTGGCTCCTGCGGTACTCCAGAGGCCTCTAGGGAACCTACGAAGCTCTACGGAACCCTATGGATCCTTACGGCACAGTACGGGCCCCTTCAGACCTCTGCGGGCGCTTATGGAAACCTACAGGACCCTACGGAACTCTACGAGACTCTACAGGCCCCTAGGGAACACCACAGGCCCCTACGGAACCGTACGAGACTCTACAGGCGCTTAGGGAACACCACAGGCCCCTACGGAACCCTACACAACCCTCCGGAAACTTATGGAACCCTACAAGCTCCTACCAACCCCTGCGAGCACTTGCACAACACTACAGGTCCCTGCGGCAATCTACGGGACTCTATGGGCCCCCAGGGAACCCTATAGATTTCGACGGAACCCTACCAGCCCCTCTGGAACCCTACAGAATACTCCAGGACCCGACAGCACTCTACAAGACCCTTAGCAACACAACGGAACCTCACTAAAACCCTATGGGCTCCTACAGAACACTGTAGGTGCCTACGGAAACCTACAGACCCCTACGGAATACTACCAGCCACTACAGAAAAATATGACCCCTACGGAACTCTACGGAACCTGGCAGAAACACTGTGGGCCCCTACAGGCCCTTGCGGGCACTTGCAGAACTCTGCAGGAACCCACGGAACTTTATGGAACCCTTCCAGCCCCTACGGAAGCCTAAAGACCCTTGCAGGCAGTTACGGAACGGTACAGGGCCCTAGGGAACTTTACCAGCCACTACGGAACTCTACGGGCCCCTACGGAACCCTGCAGAACCCTCCAGAACCTTACAGAATCCCACGGATTCCTACAGACTCCTGCGGGCACTTACTCAACCCTAGAGGACCCTACGGAACACTGCCAGCTCCTATGGAAGGAACCCTACGGGCCCCTACAGAACACTACTGGCTCCTGCGGTACTCCAGAGGCCTCTAGGGAACCTACGAAGCTCTACGGAACCCTATGGATCCTTACGGCACAGTACGGGCCCCTTCAGACCTCTGCGGGCGCTTATGGAAACCTACAGGACCCTACGGAACTCTACGAGACTCTACAGGCCCCTAGGGAACACCACAGGCCCCTACGGAACCGTACGAGACTCTACAGGCCCTTAGGGAACACCACAGGCCCCTACGGAACCCTACACAACCCTCTGGAAACTTATGGAACCCTACAAGCTCCTACCAACCCCTGCGAGCACTTACACAACCCTACAGGTCCCTGCGGCAATCTACGGGACTCTATGGGCCCCTAGGGAACCCTACAGATTTCGACGGAACCCTACCAGCCCCTCTGGAACCCTACAGAATACTCCAGGACCCGACAGCACTCTACAAGACCCTTAGCAACACAACGGAACCTCACTAAAACCCTATGGGCTCCTACAGAACACTGTAGGTGCCTACGGAAACCTACAGACCCCTACGGAATACTACCAGCCACTACAGAAAAATATGGCCCCTACGGAACTCTACGGAACCTGGCAGAAACACTGTGGGCCCCTACAGGCCCTTGCGGGCACTTGCAGAACTCTGCAGGAATCCACGGAACTTTATGGAACCCTACCAGCCCCTACGGAAGCCTAAAGACCCTTGCAGGCAGTTACGGAACGGTACAGGGCCCTAGGGAACTTTACCAGCCACTACGGAACTCTACGGGCCCCTACGGAACCCTGCAGAACCCTCCAGAACCTTACAGAATCCCACGGATTCCTACAGACTCCTGCGGGCACTTACTCAACCCTAGAGGACCCTACGGAACACTGCCAGCTCCTATGGAAGGAACCCTACGGGCCCCTACAGAACACTACTGGCTCCTGCGGTACTCCAGAGGCCTCTAGGGAACCTACGAAGCTCTACGGAACCCTATGGATCCTTACGGCACAGTACGGGCCCCTTCAGACCTCTGCGGGCGCTTATGGAAACCTACAGGACCCTACGGAACTCTACGAGACTCTACAGGCCCCTAGGGAACACCACAGGCCCCTACGGAACCCTACACAACCCTCCGGAAACATATGGCACCCTACAAGCTCCTACCAACCCCTGCGGGCACTTACATAACCCTACAGGCCCCTACGGAAATCTACGGGACTCTACGGGCCCCTAGGGAACCCTTCAGATTTCGACGGATCCCTACCAGCCCCTCTGGAACCCTACAGAATACTCCAGGACCCGACAGCACTCTACAAGACCCTTAGCAACACAACGGAACCTCACTAAAACCCTATGGGCTCCTACAGAACACTGCAGGTGCCTACGGAACCCTGCAGGTCCCTACGGAACCCTACAGGTCCATACAGAACCCCACAGGGCCCTACGGAACTTTACCAGACACTACGGAACTCTACGGGCCCCTACGGAACCCTGCAGAACCCTCCAGAACCTTACAGAATCCCACGGATTCCTACAGACTCCTGCGGGCACTTACTCAACCCTAGAGGACCCTACGGAACACTGCCAGCTCCTATGGAAGGAACCCTACGGGCCCCTACAGAACACTACTGGCTCCTGCGGTACTCCAGAGGCCTCTAGGGAACCTACGAAGCTCTACGGAACCCTATGGATCCTTACGGCACAGTACGGGCCCCTTCAGACCTCTGCGGGCGCTTATGGAAACCTACAGGACCCTACGGAACTCTACGAGACTCTACAGGCCCCTAGGGAACACCACAGGCCCCTACGGAACCCTACACAACCCTCCGGAAACATATGGCACCCTACAAGCTCCTACCAACCCCTGCGGGCACTTACACAACCCTACAGGCCCCTACGGAAATCTACGGGACTCTACGGGCCCCTAGGGAACCCTTCAGATTTCGACGGAACCCTACGAGGCCCTCTGGAACCCTACAGAATACTCCAGGACCCGACAGCACTCTACAAGACCCTTAGCAACACAACGGAACCTCACTAAAACCCTATGGGCTCCTACAGAACACTGCAGGTGCCTACGGAACCCTACAGACCCCTACGGAACCCTACAGACACCTGCGGGCACTTACGGAACCCTGCAGGCCCCTACGGAACCCTACAGGTCCATACAGAACCCCACAGGGCCCTACGGAACTTTACCAGCCACTACGGAACTCTACGGGTCCCTACGGAACCCTGCAGAACCCTCCGGAACCTTACAGAATCCCACAGACTCCTACAGACTTCTGCGGGCACTTACACAACCCTACAGCTCCCTACGGAAATCTACGGGACTCTATGGGCCCCTAGGGAACCCTATAGATTTCGATGGAACCCTATGAGGCCCTCTGGAACCCTACAGAATACTCCAGGACCCGACAGCACTCTACAAGACCCTTAGCAACACAACGGAACCTCACTAAAACTCTATGGGCTCCTACAGAACACTGCAGGCGCCTACGGAACCCTACAGACCCCTACAGAATACTACCACCACTACAGAAAAATATGGCCCCTACGGAACTCTACGGAACCTGGCAGAAACACTGTGGGCCCCTACAGGCCCTTGCGTGCACTTGCAGAACTCTGCAGGAATCCACGGAACTTTATGGAACCCTACCAGCCCCTACGGAAGCCTAAAGACCCTTGCAGGCAGTTACGGAACGGTACAGGGCCCTAGGGAACTTTACCAGCCACTACGGAACTCTACGGGCCCCTACGGAACCCTGCAGAACCCTCCAGAACCTTACAGAATCCCACGGATTCCTACAGACTCCTGCGGGCACTTACTCAACCCTAGAGGACCCTACGGAACACTGCCAGCTCCTATGGAAGGAACCCTACGGGCCCCTACAGAACACTACTGGCTCCTGCGGTACTCCAGAGGCCTCTAGGGAACCTACGAAGCTCTACGGAACCCTATGGATCCTTACGGCACAGTACGGGCCCCTTCAGACCTCTGCGGGCGCTTATGGAAACCTACAGGACCCTACGGAACTCTACGAGACTCTACAGGCCCCTAGGGAACACCACAGGCCCCTACGGAACCCTACACAACCCTCCGGAAACATATGGCACCCTACAAGCTCCTACCAACCCCTGCGGGCACTTACATAACCCTACAGGCCCCTACGGAAATCTCCGGGACTCTACGGGCCCCTAGGGAACCCTTCAGATTTCGACGGATCCCTACCAGCCCCTCTGGAACCCTACAGAATACTCCAGGACCCGACAGCACTCTACAAGACCCTTAGCAACACAACGGAACCTCACTAAAACCCTATGGGCTCCTACAGAACACTGCAGGTGCCTACGGAACCCTGCAGGTCCCTACGGAACCCTACAGGTCCATACAGAACCCCACAGGGCCCTACGGAACTTTACCAGACACTACGGAACTCTACGGGCCCCTACGGAACCCTGCAGAACCCTCCGGAACCTTACAGAATCCCACGGATTCCTACAGACTCCTGCGGGCACTTACTCAACCCTAGAGGACCCTACGGAACACTGCCAGCTCCTATGGAAGGAACCCTACGGGCCCCTACAGAACACTACTGGCTCCTGCGGTACTCCAGAGGCCTCTAGGGAACCTACGAAGCTCTACGGAACCCTATGGATCCTTACGGCACAGTACGGGCCCCTTCAGACCTCTGCGGGCGCTTATGGAAACCTACAGGACCCTACGGAACTCTACGAGACTCTACAGGCCCCTAGGGAACACCACAGGCCCCTACGGAACCCTACACAACCCTCCGGAAACATATGGCACCCTACAAGCTCCTACCAACCCCTGCGGGCACTTACACAACCCTACAGGCCCCTACGGAAATCTACGGGACTCTACGGGCCCCTAGGGAACCCTTCAGATTTCGACGGAACCCTACGAGGCCCTCTGGAACCCTACAGAATACTCCAGGACCCGACAGCACTCTACAAGACCCTTAGCAACACAACGGAACCTCACTAAAACCCTATGGGCTCCTACAGAACACTGCAGGTGCCTACGGAACCCTACAGACCCCTACGGAACCCTACAGACACCTGCGGGCACTTACGGAACCCTGCAGGCCCCTACGGAACCCTACAGGTCCATACAGAACCCCACAGGGCCCTACGGAACTTTACCAGCCACTACGGAACTCTACGGGTCCCTACGGAACCCTGCAGAACCCTCCGGAACCTTACAGAATCCCACAGACTCCTACAGACTTCTGCGGGCACTTACACAACCCTACAGCTCCCTACGGAAATCTACGGGACTCTATGGGCCCCTAGGGAACCCTATAGATTTCGATGGAACCCTATGAGGCCCTCTGGAACCCTACAGAATACTCCAGGACCCGACAGCACTCTACAAGACCCTTAGCAACACAACGGAACCTCACTAAAACTCTATGGGCTCCTACAGAACACTGCAGGCGCCTACGGAACCCTACAGACCCCTACAGAATACTACCACCACTACAGAAAAATATGGCCCCTACGGAACTCTACGGAACCTGGCAGAAACACTGTGGGCCCCTACAGGCCCTTGCGGGCACTTGCAGAACTCTGCAGGAACCCACGGAACTTTATGGAACCCTACCAGCCCCTACGGAAGCCTAAAGACCCTTGCAGGCAGTTACGGAACGGTACAGGGCGCTAGGGAACTTTACCAGCCACTACGGAACTCTACGGGCCCCTACGGAACCCTGCAGAACCCTCCAGAACCTTACAGAATCCCACGGATTCCTACAGACTCCTGCGGGCACTTACTCAACCCTAGAGGACCCTACGGAACAATGCCAGCTCCTATGGAAGGAACCCTACGGGCCCCTACAGAACACTACTGGCTCCTGCGGTACTCCAGAGGCCTCTAGGGAACCTACGAAGCTCTACGGAACCCTATGGATCCTTACGGCACAGTACGGGCCCCTTCAGACCTCTGCGGGCGCTTATGGAAACCTACAGGACCCTACGGAACTCTACGAGACTCTACAGGCCCCTAGGGAACACCAGAGGCCCCTACGGAACCCTACACAACCCTCCGGAAACATATGGCACCCTACAAGCTCCTACCAACCCCTGCGGGCACTTACACAACCCTACAGGCCCCTACGGAAATCTACGGGACTCTACGGGCCCCTAGGGAACCCTTCAGATTTCGACGGATCCCTACCAGCCCCTCTGGAACCCTACAGAATACTCCAGGACCCGACAGCACTCTACAAGACCCTTAGCAACACAACGGAACCTCACTAAAACCCTATGGGCTCCTACAGAACACTGCAGGTGCCTACGGAACCCTACAGACCCCTACGGAACCCTACAGACACCTGCGGGCACTTACGGAACCCTGCAGGCCCCTACGGAACCCTACAGGTCCATACAGAACCCCACAGGGCCCTACGGAACTTTACCAGCCACTACGGAACTCTACGGGTCCCTACGGAACCCTGCAGAACCCTCCGGAACCTTACAGAATCCCACAGACTCCTACAGACTTCTGCGGGCACTTACACAACCCTACAGCTCCCTACGGAAATCTACGGGACTCTATGGGCCCCTAGGGAACCCTATAGATTTCGATGGAACCCTATGAGGCCCTCTGGAACCCTACAGAATACTCCAGGACCCGACAGCACTCTACAAGACCCTTAGCAACACAACGGAACCTCACTAAAACTCTATGGGCTCCTACAGAACACTGCAGGCGCCTACGGAACCCTACAGACCCCTACAGAATACTACCACCACTACAGAAAAATATGGCCCCTACGGAACTCTACGGAACCTGGCAGAAACACTGTGGGCCCCTACAGGCCCTTGCGGGCACTTGCAGAACTCTGCAGGAACCCACGGAACTTTATGGAACCCTAACAGCCCCTACGGAAGCCTAAAGACCCTTGCAGGCAGTTACGGAACGGTACAGGGCGCTAGGGAACTTTACCAGCCACTACGGAACTCTACGGGCCCCTACGGAACCCTGCAGAACCCTCCAGAACCTTACAGAATCCCACGGATTCCTACAGACTCCTGCGGGCACTTACTCAACCCTAGAGGACCCTACGGAACACTGCCAGCTCCTATGGAAGGAACCCTACGGGCCCCTACAGAACACTACTGGCTCCTGCGGTACTCCAGAGGCCTCTAGGGAACCTACGAAGCTCTACGGAACCCTATGGATCCTTACGGCACAGTACGGGCCCCTTCAGACCTCTGCGGGCGCTTATGGAAACCTACAGGACCCTACGGAACTCTACGAGACTCTACAGGCCCCTAGGGAACACCACAGGCCCCTACGGAACCGTACGAGACTCTACAGGCCCTTAGGGAACACCACAGGCCCCTACGGAACCCTACACAACCCTCTGGAAACTTATGGAACCCTACAAGCTCCTACCAACCCCTGCGAGCACTTACACAACCCTACAGGTCCCTGCGGCAATCTACGGGACTCTATGGGCCCCTAGGGAACCCTACAGATTTCGACGGAACCCTACCAGCCCCTCTGGAACCCTACAGAATACTCCAGGACCCGACAGCACTCTACAAGACCCTTAGCAACACAACGGAACCTCACTAAAACCCTATGGGCTCCTACAGAACACTGTAGGTGCCTACGGAAACCTACAGACCCCTACGGAATACTACCAGCCACTACAGAAAAATATGGCCCCTACGGAACTCTACGGAACCTGGCAGAAACACTGTGGGCCCCTACAGGCCCTTGCGGGCACTTGCAGAACTCTGCAGGAATCCACGGAACTTTATGGAACCCTACCAGCCCCTACGGAAGCCTAAAGACCCTTGCAGGCAGTTACGGAACGGTACAGGGCCCTAGGGAACTTTACCAGCCACTACGGAACTCTACGGGCCCCTACGGAACCCTGCAGAACCCTCCAGAACCTTACAGAATCCCACGGATTCCTACAGACTCCTGCGGGCACTTACTCAACCCTAGAGGACCCTACGGAACAATGCCAGCTCCTATGGAAGGAACCCTACGGGCCCCTACAGAACACTACTGGCTCCTGCGGTACTCCAGAGGCCTCTAGGGAACCTACGAAGCTCTACGGAACCCTATGGATCCTTACGGCACAGTACGGGCCCCTTCAGACCTCTGCGGGCGCTTATGGAAACCTACAGGACCCTACGGAACTCTACGAGACTCTACAGGCCCCTAGGGAACACCACAGGCCCCTACGGAACCCTACACAACCCTCCGGAAACTTATGGAACCCTACAAGCTCCTACCAACCCCTGCGGGCACTTACATAACCCTACAGGCCCCTACGGAAATCTCCGGGACTCTACGGGCCCCTAGGGAACCCTTCAGATTTCGACGGAACCCTACGAGGCCCTCTGGAACCCTACAGAATACTCCAGGACCCGACAGCACTCTACAAGACCCTTAGCAACACAACGGAACCTCACTAAAACCCTATGGGCTCCTACAGAACACTGCAGGTGCCTACGGAACCCTGCAGGTCCCTACGGAACCCTACAGGTCCATACAGAACCCCACAGGGCCCTACGGAACTTTACCAGACACTACGGAACTCTACGGGCCCCTACGGAACCCTGCAGAACCCTCCGGAACCTTACAGAATCCCACGGATTCCTACAGACTCCTGCGGGCACTTACTCAACCCTAGAGGACCCTACGGAACACTGCCAGCTCCTATGGAAGGAACCCTACGGGCCCCTACAGAACACTACTGGCTCCTGCGGTACTCCAGAGGCCTCTAGGGAACCTACGAAGCTCTACGGAACCCTATGGATCCTTACGGCACAGTACGGGCCCCTTCAGACCTCTGCGGGCGCTTATGGAAACCTACAGGACCCTACGGAACTCTACGAGACTCTACAGGCCCCTAGGGAACACCACAGGCCCCTACGGAACCGTACGAGACTCTACAGGCCCTTAGGGAACACCACAGGCCCCTACGGAACCCTACACAACCCTCTGGAAACTTATGGAACCCTACAAGCTCCTACCAACCCCTGCGAGCACTTACACAACCCTACAGGTCCCTGCGGCAATCTACGGGACTCTATGGGCCCCTAGGGAACCCTACAGATTTCGACGGAACCCTACCAGCCCCTCTGGAACCCTACAGAATACTCCAGGACCCGACAGCACTCTACAAGACCCTTAGCAACACAACGGAACCTCACTAAAACCCTATGGGCTCCTACAGAACACTGTAGGTGCCTACGGAAACCTACAGACCCCTACGGAATACTACCAGCCACTACAGAAAAATATGGCCCCTACGGAACTCTACGGAACCTGGCAGAAACACTGTGGGCCCCTACAGGCCCTTGCGGGCACTTGCAGAACTCTGCAGGAATCCACGGAACTTTATGGAACCCTACCAGCCCCTACGGAAGCCTAAAGACCCTTGCAGGCAGTTACGGAACAGTACAGGGCCCTAGGGAACTTTACCAGCCACTACGGAACTCTACGGGCCCCTACGGAACCCTGCAGAACCCTCCAGAACCTTACAGAATCCCACGGATTCCTACAGACTCCTGCGGGCACTTACTCAACCCTAGAGGACCCTACGGAACACTGCCAGCTCCTATGGAAGGAACCCTACGGGCCCCTACAGAACACTACTGGCTCCTGCGGTACTCCAGAGGCCTCTAGGGAACCTACGAAGCTCTACGGAACCCTATGGATCCTTACGGCACAGTACGGGCCCCTTCAGACCTCTGCGGGCGCTTATGGAAACCTACAGGACCCTACGGAACTCTACGAGACTCTACAGGCCCCTAGGGAACACCACAGGCCACTACGGAACCCTACACAACCCTCCGGAAACATATGGCACCCTACAAGCTCCTACCAACCCCTGCGGGCACTTACATAACCCTACAGGCCCCTACGGAAATCTCCGGGACTCTACGGGCCCCTAGGGAACCCTTCAGATTTCGACGGATCCCTACCAGCCCCTCTGGAACCCTACAGAATACTCCAGGACCCGACAGCACTCTACAAGACCCTTAGCAACACAACGGAACCTCACTAAAACCCTATGGGCTCCTACAGAACACTGCAGGTGCCTACGGAACCCTGCAGGCCCCTACGGAACCCTACAGGTCCATACAGAACCCCACAGGGCCCTACGGAACTTTACCAGACACTACGGAACTCTACGGGCCCCTACGGAACCCTGCAGAACCCTCCGGAACCTTACAGAATCCCACGGATTCCTACAGACTCCTGCGGGCACTTACTCAACCCTAGAGGACCCTACGGAACACTGCCAGCTCCTATGGAAGGAACCCTACGGGCCCCTACAGAACACTACTGGCTCCTGCGGTACTCCAGAGGCCTCTAGGGAACCTACGAAGCTCTACGGAACCCTATGGATCCTTACGGCACAGTACGGGCCCCTTCAGACCTCTGCGGGCGCTTATGGAAACCTACAGGACCCTACGGAACTCTACGAGACTCTACAGGCCCCTAGGGAACACCACAGGCCCCTACGGAACCCTACACAACCCTCCGGAAACATATGGCACCCTACAAGCTCCTACCAACCCCTGCGGGCACTTACACAACCCTACAGGCCCCTACGGAAATCTACGGGACTCTACGGGCCCCTAGGGAACCCTTCAGATTTCGACGGAACCCTACGAGGCCCTCTGGAACCCTACAGAATACTCCAGGACCCGACAGCACTCTACAAGACCCTTAGCAACACAACGGAACCTCACTAAAACCCTATGGGCTCCTACAGAACACTGCAGGTGCCTACGGAACCCTGCAGGCCCCTACGGAACCCTACAGGTCCATACAGAACCCCACAGGGCCCTACGGAACTTTACCAGACACTACGGAACTCTACGGGTCCCTACGGAACCCTGCAGAACCCTCCGGAACCTTACAGAATCCCACAGACTCCTACAGACTTCTGCGGGCACTTACACAACCCTACAGCTCCCTACGGAAATCTACGGGACTCTATGGGCCCCTAGGGAACCCTATAGATTTCGATGGAACCCTATGAGGCCCTCTGGAACCCTACAGAATACTCCAGGACCCGACAGCACTCTACAAGACCCTTAGCAACACAACGGAACCTCACTAAAACCCTATGGGCTCCTACAGAACACTGTAGGTGCCTACGGAAACCTACAGACCCCTACGGAATACTACCAGCCACTACAGAAAAATATGGCCCCTACGGAACTCTACGGAACCTGGCAGAAACACTGTGGGCCCCTACAGGCCCTTGCGGGCACTTGCAGAACTCTGCAGGAACCCACGGAACTTTATGGAACCCTTCCAGCCCCTACGGAAGCCTAAAGACCCTTGCAGGCAGTTACGGAACGGTACAGGGCCCTAGAGAACTTTACCAGCCACTACGGAACTCTACGGGCCCCTACGGAACCCTGCAGAACCCTCCAGAACCTTACAGAATCCCACGGATTCCTACAGACTCCTGCGGGCACTTACTCAACCCTAGAGGACCCTACGGAACACTGCCAGCTCCTATGGAAGGAACCCTACGGGCCCCTACAGAACACTACTGGCTCCTGCGGTACTCCAGAGGCCTCTAGGGAACCTACGAAGCTCTACGGAACCCTATGGATCCTTACGGCACAGTACGGGCCCCTTCAGACCTCTGCGGGCGCTTATGGAAACCTACAGGACCCTACGGAACTCTACGAGACTCTACAGGCCCCTAGGGAACACCACAGGCCCCTACGGAACCCTACACAACCCTCCGGAAACATATGGCACCCTACAAGCTCCTACCAACCCCTGCGGGCACTTACACAACCCTACAGGCCCCTACGGAAATCTACGAGACTCTACGGGCCCCTAGGGAACCCTTCAGATTTCGACGGATCCCTACCAGCCCCTCTGGAACCCTACAGAATACTCCAGGACCCGACAGCACTCTACAAGACCCTTAGCAACACAACGGAACCTCACTAAAACCCTATGGGCTCCTACAGAACACTGCAGGTGCCTACGGAACCCTACAGACCCCTACGGAACCCTACAGACACCTGCGGGCACTTACGGAACCCTGCAGGCCCCTACGGAACCCTACAGGTCCATACAGAACCCCACAGGGCCCTACGGAACTTTACCAGCCACTACGGAACTCTACGCGTCCCTACGGAACCCTGCAGAACCCTCCGGAACCTTACAGAATCCCACAGACTCCTACAGACTTCTGCGGGCACTTACACAACCCTACAGGTCCCTACGGAAATCTACGGGACTCTATGGGCCCCTAGGGAACCCTATAGATTTCGATGGAACCCTACGAGCCCCTCTGGAACCCTACAGAATACTCCAGGACCCGACAGCACTCTACAAGACCCTTAGCAACACAACGGAACCTCACTAAAACTCTATGGGCTCCTACAGAACACTGCAGGCGCCTACGGAACCCTACAGACCCCTACAGAATACTACCACCACTACAGAAAAATATGGCCCCTACGGAACTCTACGGAACCTGGCAGAAACACTGTGGGCCCCTACAGGCCCTTGCGGGCACTTGCAGAACTCTGCAGGAACCCACGGAACTTTATGGAACCCTACCAGCCCCTACGGAAGCCTAAAGACCATTGCAGGCAGTTACGGAACGGTACAGGGCCCTAGGGAACTTTACCAGCCACTACGGAACTCTACGGGCCCCTACGGAACCCTGCAGAACCCTCCAGAACCTTACAGAATCCCACGGATTCCTACAGACTCCTGCGGGCACTTACTCAACCCTAGAGGACCCTACGGAACACTGCCAGCTCCTATGGAAGGAACCCTACGGGCCCCTACAGAACACTACTGGCTCCTGCGGTACTCCAGAGGCCTCTAGGGAACCTACGAAGCTCTACGGAACCCTATGGATCCTTACGGCACAGTACGGGCCCCTTCAGACCTCTGCGGGCGCTTATGGAAACCTACAGGACCCTACGGAACTCTACGAGACTCTACAGGCCCCTAGGGAACACCACAGGCCCCTACGGAACCGTACGAGACTCTACAGGCCCTTAGGGAACACCACAGGCCCCTACGGAACCCTACACAACCCTCTGGAAACTTATGGAACCCTACAAGCTCCTACCAACCCCTGCGAGCACTTACACCACCCTACAGGTCCCTGCGGCAATCTACGGGACTCTATGGGCCCCTAGGGAACCCTTCAGATTTCGACGGAACCCTACCAGCCCCTCTGGAACCCTACAGAATACTCCAGGACCCGACAGCACTCTACAAGACCCTTAGCAACACAACGGAACCTCACTAAAACCCTATGGGCTCCTACAGAACACTGTAGGTGCCTACGGAAACCTACAGACCCCTACGGAATACTACCAGCCACTACAGAAAAATATGGCCCCTACGGAACTCTACGGAACCTGGCAGAAACACTGTGGGCCCCTACAGGCCCTTGCGGGCACTTGCAGAACTCTGCAGGAATCCACGGAACTTTATGGAACCCTACCAGCCCCTACGGAAGCCTAAAGACCCTTGCAGGCAGTTACGGAACGGTACAGGGCCCTAGGGAACTTTACCAGCCACTACGGAACTCTACGGGCCCCTACAGAACCCTGCAGAACCCTCCAGAACCTTACAGAATCCCACGGATTCCTACAGACTCCTGCGGGCACTTACTCAACCCTAGAGGACCCTACGGAACACTGCCAGCTCCTATGGAAGGAACCCTACGGGCCCCTACAGAACACTACTGGCTCCTGCGGTACTCCAGAGGCCTCTAGGGAACCTACGAAGCTCTACGGAACCCTATGGATCCTTACGGCACAGTACGGGCCCCTTCAGACCTCTGCGGGCGCTTATGGAAACCTACAGGACCCTACGGAACTCTACGAGACTCTACAGGCCCCTAGGGAACACCACAGGCCCCTACGGAACCCTACACAACCCTCCGGAAACATATGGCACCCTACAAGCTCCTACCAACCCCTGCGGGCACTTACACAACCCTACAGGCCCCTACGGAAATCTACGGGACTCTACGGGCCCCTAGGGAACCCTTCAGATTTCGACGGAACCCTACGAGGCCCTCTGGAACCCTACAGAATACTCCAGGACCCGACAGCACTCTACAAGACCCTTAGCAACACAACGGAACCTCACTAAAACCCTATGGGCTCCTACAGAACACTGCAGGTGCCTACGGAACCCTGCAGGTCCCTACGGAACCCTACAGGTCCATACAGAACCCCACAGGGCCCTACGGAACTTTACCAGACACTACGGAACTCTACGGGCCCCTACGGAACCCTGCAGAACCCTCCGGAACCTTACAGAATCCCACGGATTCCTACAGACTCCTGCGGGCACTTACTCAACCCTAGAGGACCCTACGGAACACTGCCAGCTCCTATGGAAGGAACCCTACGGGCCCCTACAGAACACTACTGGCTCCTGCGGTACTCCAGAGGCCTCTAGGGAACCTACGAAGCTCTACGGAACCCTATGGATCCTTACGGCACAGTACGGGCCCCTTCAGACCTCTGCGGGCGCTTATGGAAACCTACAGGACCCTACGGAACTCTACGAGACTCTACAGGCCCCTAGGGAACACCACAGGCCCCTACGGAACCGTACGAGACTCTACAGGCCCTTAGGGAACACCACAGGCCCCTACGGAACCCTACACAACCCTCTGGAAACTTATGGAACCCTACAAGCTCCTACCAACCCCTGCGAGCACTTACACAACCCTACAGGTCCCTGCGGCAATCTACGGGACTCTATGGGCCCCTAGGGAACCCTACAGATTTCGACGGAACCCTACCAGCCCCTCTGGAACCCTACAGAATACTCCAGGACCCGACAGCACTCTACAAGACCCTTAGCAACACAACGGAACCTCACTAAAACCCTATGGGCTCCTACAGAACACTGCAGGTGCCTACGGAACCCTGCAGGTCCCTACGGAACCCTACAGGTCCATACAGAACCCCACAGGGCCCTACGGAACTTTACCAGACACTACGGAACTCTACGGGCCCCTACGGAACCCTGCAGAACCCTCCGGAACCTTACAGAATCCCACGGATTCCTACAGACTCCTGCGGGCACTTACTCAACCCTAGAGGACCCTACGGAACACTGCCAGCTCCTATGGAAGGAACCCTACGGGCCCCTACAGAACACTACTGGCTCCTGCGGTACTCCAGAGGCCTCTAGGGAACCTACGAAGCTCTACGGAACCCTATGGATCCTTACGGCACAGTACGGGCCCCTTCAGACCTCTGCGGGCGCTTATGGAAACCTACAGGACCCTACGGAACTCTACGAGACTCTACAGGCCCCTAGGGAACACCACAGGCCCCTACGGAACCCTACACAACCCTCCGGAAACATATGGCACCCTACAAGCTCCTACCAACCCCTGCGGGCACTTACACAACCCTACAGGCCCCTACGGAAATCTCCGGGACTCTACGGGCCCCTAGGGAACCCTTCAGATTTCGACGGAACCCTACGAGGCCCTCTGGAACCCTACAGAATACTCCAGGACCCGACAGCACTCTACAAGACCCTTAGCAACACAACGGAACCTCACTAAAACCCTATGGGCTCCTACAGAACACTGCAGGTGCCTACGGAACCCTGCAGGCCCCTACGGAACCCTACAGGTCCATACAGAACCCCACAGGGCCCTACGGAACTTTACCAGCCACTACGGAACTCTACGCGTCCCTACGGAACCCTGCAGAACCCTCCGGAACCTTACAGAATCCCACAGACTCCTACAGACTTCTGCGGGCACTTACACAACCCTACAGCTCCCTATGGAAATCTACGGGACTCTATGGGCCCCCAGGGAACCCTATAGATTTCGATGGAACCCTATGAGGCCCTCTGGAACCCTACAGAATACTCCAGGACCCGACAGCACTCTACAAGACCCTTAGCAACACAACGGAACCTCACTAAAACCCTATGGGCTCCTACAGAACACTGTAGGTGCCTACGGAACCCTACAGACCCCTACAGAATACTACCACCACTACAGAAAAATATGGCCCCTACGGAACTCTACGGAACCTGGCAGAAACACTGTGGGCCCCTACAGGCCCTTGCGGGCACTTGCAGAACTCTGCAGGAACCCACGGAACTTTATGGAACCCTACCAGCCCCTACGGAAGCCTAAAGACCATTGCAGGCAGTTACGGAACGGTACAGGGCCCTAGGGAACTTTACCAGCCACTACGGAACTCTACGGGCCCCTACGGAACCCTGCAGAACCCTCCAGAACCTTACAGAATCCCACGGATTCCTACAGACTCCTGCGGGCACTTACTCAACCCTAGAGGACCCTACGGAACACTGCCAGCTCCTATGGAAGGAACCCTACGGGCCCCTACAGAACACTACTGGCTCCTGCGGTACTCCAGAGGCCTCTAGGGAACCTACGAAGCTCTACGGAACCCTATGGATCCTTACGGCACAGTACGGGCCCCTTCAGACCTCTGCGGGCGCTTATGGAAACCTACAGGACCCTACGGAACTGTACGAGACTCTACAGGCCCCTAGGGAACACCACAGGCCCCTACGGAACCGTACGAGACTCTACAGGCCCTTAGGGAACACCACAGGCCCCTACGGAACCCTACACAACCCTCTGGAAACTTATGGAACCCTACAAGCTCCTACCAACCCCTGCGAGCACTTACACCACCCTACAGGTCCCTGCGGCAATCTACGGGACTCTATGGGCCCCTAGGGAACCCTTCAGATTTCGACGGAACCCTACCAGCCCCTCTGGAACCCTACAGAATACTCCAGGACCCGACAGCACTCTACAAGACCCTTAGCAACACAACGGAACCTCACTAAAACCCTATGGGCTCCTACAGAACACTGTAGGTGCCTACGGAAACCTACAGACCCCTACGGAATACTACCAGCCACTACAGAAAAATATGGCCCCTACGGAACTCTACGGAACCTGGCAGAAACACTGTGGGCCCCTACAGGCCCTTGCGGGCACTTGCAGAACTCTGCAGGAATCCACGGAACTTTATGGAACCCTACCAGCCCCTACGGAAGCCTAAAGACCCTTGCAGGCAGTTACGGAACGGTACAGGGCCCTAGGGAACTTTACCAGCCACTACGGAACTCTACGGGCCCCTACAGAACCCTGCAGAACCCTCCAGAACCTTACAGAATCCCACGGATTCCTACAGACTCCTGCGGGCACTTACTCAACCCTAGAGGACCCTACGGAACACTGCCAGCTCCTATGGAAGGAACCCTACGGGCCCCTACAGAACACTACTGGCTCCTGCGGTACTCCAGAGGCCTCTAGGGAACCTACGAAGCTCTACGGAACCCTATGGATCCTTACGGCACAGTACGGGCCCCTTCAGACCTCTGCGGGCGCTTATGGAAACCTACAGGACCCTACGGAACTCTACGAGACTCTACAGGCCCCTAGGGAACACCACAGGCCCCTACGGAACCCTACACAACCCTCCGGAAACATATGGCACCCTACAAGCTCCTACCAACCCCTGCGGGCACTTACACAACCCTACAGGCCCCTACGGAAATCTACGGGACTCTACGGGCCCCTAGGGAACCCTTCAGATTTCGACGGAACCCTACGAGGCCCTCTGGAACCCTACAGAATACTCCAGGACCCGACAGCACTCTACAAGACCCTTAGCAACACAACGGAACCTCACTAAAACCCTATGGGCTCCTACAGAACACTGCAGGTGCCTACGGAACCCTGCAGGTCCCTACGGAACCCTACAGGTCCATACAGAACCCCACAGGGCCCTACGGAACTTTACCAGACACTACGGAACTCTACGGGCCCCTACGGAACCCTGCAGAACCCTCCGGAACCTTACAGAATCCCACGGATTCCTACAGACTCCTGCGGGCACTTACTCAACCCTAGAGGACCCTACGGAACACTGCCAGCTCCTATGGAAGGAACCCTACGGGCCCCTACAGAACACTACTGGCTCCTGCGGTACTCCAGAGGCCTCTAGGGAACCTACGAAGCTCTACGGAACCCTATGGATCCTTACGGCACAGTACGGGCCCCTTCAGACCTCTGCGGGCGCTTATGGAAACCTACAGGACCCTACGGAACTCTACGAGACTCTACAGGCCCCTAGGGAACACCACAGGCCCCTACGGAACCGTACGAGACTCTACAGGCCCTTAGGGAACACCACAGGCCCCTACGGAACCCTACACAACCCTCTGGAAACTTATGGAACCCTACAAGCTCCTACCAACCCCTGCGAGCACTTACACAACCCTACAGGTCCCTGCGGCAATCTACGGGACTCTATGGGCCCCTAGGGAACCCTACAGATTTCGACGGAACCCTACCAGCCCCTCTGGAACCCTACAGAATACTCCAGGACCCGACAGCACTCTACAAGACCCTTAGCAACACAACGGAACCTCACTAAAACCCTATGGGCTCCTACAGAACACTGCAGGTGCCTACGGAACCCTGCAGGTCCCTACGGAACCCTACAGGTCCATACAGAACCCCACAGGGCCCTACGGAACTTTACCAGACACTACGGAACTCTACGGGCCCCTACGGAACCCTGCAGAACCCTCCGGAACCTTACAGAATCCCACGGATTCCTACAGACTCCTGCGGGCACTTACTCAACCCTAGAGGACCCTACGGAACACTGCCAGCTCCTATGGAAGGAACCCTACGGGCCCCTACAGAACACTACTGGCTCCTGCGGTACTCCAGAGGCCTCTAGGGAACCTACGAAGCTCTACGGAACCCTATGGATCCTTACGGCACAGTACGGGCCCCTTCAGACCTCTGCGGGCGCTTATGGAAACCTACAGGACCCTACGGAACTCTACGAGACTCTACAGGCCCCTAGGGAACACCACAGGCCCCTACGGAACCCTACACAACCCTCCGGAAACATATGGCACCCTACAAGCTCCTACCAACCCCTGCGGGCACTTACACAACCCTACAGGCCCCTACGGAAATCTACGGGACTCTACGGGCCCCTAGGGAACCCTTCAGATTTCGACGGAACCCTACGAGGCCCTCTGGAACCCTACAGAATACTCCAGGACCCGACAGCACTCTACAAGACCCTTAGCAACACAACGGAACCTCACTAAAACCCTATGGGCTCCTACAGAACACTGCAGGTGCCTACGGAACCCTGCAGGCCCCTACGGAACCCTACAGGTCCATACAGAACCCCACAGGGCCCTACGGAACTTTACCAGCCACTACGGAACTCTACGCGTCCCTACGGAACCCTGCAGAACCCTCCGGAACCTTACAGAATCCCACAGACTCCTACAGACTTCTGCGGGCACTTACACAACCCTACAGCTCCCTATGGAAATCTACGGGACTCTATGGGCCCCTAGGGAACCCTATAGATTTCGATGGAACCCTATGAGGCCCTCTGGAACCCTACAGAATACTCCAGGACCCGACAGCACTCTACAAGACCCTTAGCAACACAACGGAACCTCACTAAAACCCTATGGGCTCCTACAGAACACTGTAGGTGCCTACGGAACCCTACAGACCCCTACGGAATACTACCAGCCACTACAGAAAAATATGGCCCCTACGGAACTCTACGGAACCTGGCAGAAACACTGTGGGCCCCTACAGGCCCTTGCGGGCACTTGCAGAACTCTGCAGGAACCCACGGAACTTTATGGAACCCTTCCAGCCCCTACGGAAGCCTAAAGACCCTTGCAGGCAATTACGGAACGGTACAGGGCCCTAGAGAACTTTACCAGCCACTATGGAACTCTACGGGCCCCTACAGAACCCTGCAGAACCCTCCAGAACCTTACAGAATCCCACGGATTCCTACAGACTCCTGCGGGCACTTACTCAACCCTAGAGGACCCTACGGAACAATGCCAGCTCCTATGGAAGGAACCCTACGGGCCCCTACAGAACACTACTGGCTCCTGCGGTACTCCAGAGGCCTCTAGGGAACCTACGAAGCTCTACGGAACCCTATGGATCCTTACGGCACAGTACGGGCCTCTTCAGACCTCTGCGGGCGCTTATGGAAACCTACAGGACCCTACGGAACTGTACGAGACTCTACAGGCCCCTAGGGAACACCACAGGCCCCTACGGAACCCTACACAACCCTCCGGAAACATATGGCACCCTACAAGCTCCTACCAACCCCTGCGGGCACTTACACAACCCTACAGGCCCCTACGGAAATCTACGGGACTCTACGGGCCCCTAGGGAACCCTTCAGATTTCGACGGATCCCTACCAGCCCCTCTGGAACCCTACAGAATACTCCAGGACCCGACAGCACTCTACAAGACCCTTAGCAACACAACGGAACCTCACTAAAACCCTATGGGCTCCTACAGAACACTGCAGGTGCCTACGGAAACCTACAGACCCCTACGGAACCCTACAGACACCTGCGGGCACTTACGGAACCCTGCAGGCCCCTACGGAACCCTACAGGTCCATACAGAACCCCACAGGGCCCTACGGAACTTTACCAGCCACTACGGAACTCTACGCGTCCCTACGGAACCCTGCAGAACCCTCCAGAACCTTACAGAATCCCACAGACTCCTACAGACTTCTGCGGGCACTTACACAACCCTACAGGCCCCTACGGAAATCTACGGGACTCTACGGGCCCCTAGGGAACCCTTCAGATTTCGACGGAACCCTACCAGCCCCTCTGGAACCCTACAGAATACTCCAGGACCCGACAGCACTCTACAAGACCCTTAGCAACACAACGGAACCTCACTAAAACCCTATGGGCTCCTACAGAACACTGCAGGTGCCTACGGAACCCTACAGACCCCTACGGAACCCTACAGACACCTGCAGGCACTTACGGAACCCTGCAGGCCCCTACGGAACCCTACAGGTCCATACAGAACCCCACAGGGCCCTACGGAACTTTACCAGCCACTACGGAACTCTACGCGTCCCTACGGAACCCTGCAGAACCCTCCGGAACCTTACAGAATCCCACAGACTCCTACAGACTTCTGCGGGCACTTACACAACCCTACAGCTCCCTACGGAAATCTACGGGACTCTATGGGCCCCCAGGGAACCCTATAGATTTCGATGGAACCATACCAGCCCCTCTGGAACCCTACAGAATACTCCAGGACCCGACAGCACTCTACAAGACCCTTAGCAACACAACGGAACCTCACTAAAACCCTATGGGCTCCTACAGAACACTGTAGGTGCCTACGGAAACCTACAGACCCCTACGGAATACTACCAGCCACTACAGAAAAATATGGCCCCTACGGAACTCTACGGAACCTGGCAGAAACACTGTGGGCCCCTACAGGCCCTTGCGGGCACTTGCAGAACTCTGCAGGAACCCACGGAACTTTATGGAACCCTACCAGCCCCTACGGAAGCCTAAAGACCCTTGCAGGCAGTTACGGAACGGTACAGGGCCCTAGGGAACTTTACCAGCCACTACGGAACTCTACGGGCCCCTACGGAACCCTGCAGAACCCTCCAGAACCTTACAGAATCCCACGGATTCCTACAGACTCCTGCGGGCACTTACTCAACCCTAGAGGACCCTACGGAACACTACTGGCTCCTGCGGTACTCCAGAGGCCTCTAGGGAACCTACAAAGCTCTACGGAACCCTATGGATCCTTACGGAACAGTACGGGCCCCTTCAGACCTCTGCGGGCGCTTATGGAAATCTACAGGACCCTACCGAAACTGTACGAGACTCTACAGGCCCCTAGGGAACACCACAGGCCCCTACGGAACCCTACACAACCCTCCGGAAACATATGGCACCCTACAAGCTCCTACCAACCCCTGCAGGCACTTACATAACCCTACAGGCCCCTACGGAAATCTATGGGACTCTACGGGCCCCTAGGGAACCCTTCAGATTTCGACGGAACCCTACGAGGCCCTCTGGAACCCTACAGAATACTCCAGGACCCGACAGCACTCTACAAGACCCTTAGCAACACAACGGAACCTCACTAAAACCCTATGGGCCCCTACAGAACACTGCAGGTGCCTACGGAACCCTGCAGGCCCCTACGGAACCCTACAGGTCCATACAGAACCCCACAGGGCCCTACGGAACTTTACCAGCCACTACGGAACTCTACGGGTCCCTACGGAACCCTGCAGAACCCTCCGGAACCTTACAGAATCCCACAGACTCCTACAGACTTCTGCGGGCACTTACACAACCCTACAGCTCCCTACGGAAATCTACGGGATTCTATGGGCCCCTAGGGAACCCTATAGATTTCGATGGAACCCTACCAGCCCCTCTGGAACCCTACAGAATACTCCAGGACCCGACAGCACTCTACAAGACCCTTAGCAACACAACGGAACCTCACTAAAACTCTATGGGCTCCTACAGAACACTGCAGGCGCCTACGGAACCCTACAGACCCCTACAGAATACTACCACCACTACAGAAAAATATGGCCCCTACGGAACTCTACGGAACCTGGCAGAAACACTGTGGGCCCCTACAGGCCCTTGCGGGCACTTGCAGAACTCTGCAGGAACCCACGGAACTTTATGGAACCCTACCAGCCCCTACGGAAGCCTAAAGACCCTTGCAGGCAGTTACGGAACGGTACAGGGCGCTAGGGAACTTTACCAGCCACTACGGAACTCTACGGGCCCCTACGGAACCCTGCAGAACCCTCCAGAACCTTACAGAATCCCACGGATTCCTACAGACTCCTGCGGGCACTTACTCAACCCTAGAGGACCCTACGGAACACTGCCAGCTCCTATGGAAGGAACCCTACGGGCCCCTACAGAACACTACTGGCTCCTGCGGTACTCCAGAGGCCTCTAGGGAACCTACGAAGCTCTACGGAACCCTATGGATCCTTACGGCACAGTACGGGCCCCTTCAGACCTCTGCGGGCGCTTATGGAAACCTACAGGACCCTACGGAACTCTACGAGACTCTACAGGCCCCTAGGGAACACCACAGGCCCCTACGGAACCGTACGAGACTCTACAGGCCCTTAGGGAACACCACAGGCCCCTACGGAACCCTACACAACCCTCTGGAAACTTATGGAACCCTACAAGCTCCTACCAACCCCTGCGAGCACTTACACAACCCTACAGGTCCCTGCGGCAATCTACGGGACTCTATGGGCCCCTAGGGAACCCTACAGATTTCGACGGAACCCTACCAGCCCCTCTGGAACCCTACAGAATACTCCAGGACCCGACAGCACTCTACAAGACCCTTAGCAACACAACGGAACCTCACTAAAACCCTATGGGCTCCTACAGAACACTGTAGGTGCCTACGGAAACCTACAGACCCCTACGGAATACTATCAGCCACTACAGAAAAATATGGCCCCTACGGAACTCTACGGAACCTGGCAGAAACACTGTGGGCCCCTACAGGCCCTTGCGGGCACTTGCAGAACTCTGCAGGAATCCACGGAACTTTATGGAACCCTACCAGCCCCTACGGAAGCCTAAAGACCCTTGCAGGCAGTTACGGAACGGTACAGGGCCCTAGGGAACTTTACCAGCCACTACGGAACTCTACGGGCCCCTACGGAACCCTGCAGAACCCTCCAGAACCTTACAGAATCCCACGGATTCCTACAGACTCCTGCGGGCACTTACTCAACCCTAGAGGACCCTACGGAACACTGCCAGCTCCTATGGAAGGAACCCTACGGGCCCCTACAGAACACTACTGGCTCCTGCGGTACTCCAGAGGCCTCTAGGGAACCTACGAAGCTCTACGGAACCCTATGGATCCTTACGGCACAGTACGGGCCCCTTCAGACCTCTGCGGGCGCTTATGGAAACCTACAGGACCCTACGGAACTCTACGAGACTCTACAGGCCCCTAGGGAACACCACAGGCCCCTACGGAACCCTACACAACCCTCCGGAAACATATGGCACCCTACAAGCTCCTACCAACCCCTGCGGGCACTTACATAACCCTACAGGCCCCTACGGAAATCTCCGGGACTCTACGGGCCCCTAGGGAACCCTTCAGATTTCGACGGAACCCTACGAGGCCCTCTGGAACCCTACAGAATACTCCAGGACCCGACAGCACTCTACAAGACCCTTAGCAACACAACGGAACCTCACTAAAACCCTATGGGCTCCTACAGAACACTGCAGGTGCCTACGGAACCCTGCAGGTCCCTACGGAACCCTACAGGTCCATACAGAACCCCACAGGGCCCTACGGAACTTTACCAGACACTACGGAACTCTACGGGCCCCTACGGAACCCTGCAGAACCCTCCGGAACCTTACAGAATCCCACGGATTCCTACAGACTCCTGCGGGCACTTACTCAACCCTAGAGGACCCTACGGAACACTGCCAGCTCCTATGGAAGGAACCCTACGGGCCCCTACAGAACACTACTGGCTCCTGCGGTACTCCAGAGGCCTCTAGGGAACCTACGAAGCTCTACGGAACCCTATGGATCCTTACGGCACAGTACGGGCCCCTTCAGACCTCTGCGGGCGCTTATGGAAACCTACAGGACCCTACGGAACTCTACGAGACTCTACAGGCCCCTAGGGAACACCACAGGCCCCTACGGAACCCTACACAACCCTCCGGAAACATATGGCACCCTACAAGCTCCTACCAACCCCTGCGGGCACTTACACAACCCTACAGGCCCCTACGGAAATCTACGGGACTCTACGGGCCCCTAGGGAACCCTTCAGATTTCGACGGAACCCTACGAGGCCCTCTGGAACCCTACAGAATACTCCAGGACCCGACAGCACTCTACAAGACCCTTAGCAACACAACGGAACCTCACTAAAACCCTATGGGCTCCTACAGAACACTGCAGGTGCCTACGGAACCCTGCAGGCCCCTACGGAACCCTACAGGTCCATACAGAACCCCACAGGGCCCTACGGAACTTTACCAGACACTACGGAACTCTACGCGTCCCTACGGAACCCTGCAGAACCCTCCGGAACCTTACAGAATCCCACAGACTCCTACAGACTTCTGCGGGCACTTACACAACCCTACAGCTCCCTATGGAAATCTACGGGACTCTATGGGCCCCTAGGGAACCCTATAGATTTCGATGGAACCCTATGAGGCCCTCTGGAACCCTACAGAATACTCCAGGACCCGACAGCACTCTACAAGACCCTTAGCAACACAACGGAACCTCACTAAAACCCTATGGGCTCCTACAGAACACTGTAGGTGCCTACGGAACCCTACAGACCCCTACGGAATACTACCAGCCACTACAGAAAAATATGGCCCCTACGGAACTCTACGGAACCTGGCAGAAACACTGTGGGCCCCTACAGGCCCTTGCGGGCACTTGCAGAACTCTGCAGGAACCCACGGAACTTTATGGAACCCTTCCAGCCCCTACGGAAGCCTAAAGACCCTTGCAGGCAGTTACGGAACGGTACAGGGCCCTAGAGAACTTTACCAGCCACTATGGAACTCTACGGGCCCCTACGGAACCCTGCAGAACCCTCCAGAACCTTACAGAATCCCACGGATTCCTACAGACTCCTGCGGGCACTTACTCAACCCTAGAGGACCCTACGGAACAATGCCAGCTCCTATGGAAGGAACCCTACGGGCCCCTACAGAACACTACTGGCTCCTGCGGTACTCCAGAGGCCTCTAGGGAACCTACGAAGCTCTACGGAACCCTATGGATCCTTACGGCACAGTACGGGCCCCTTCAGACCTCTGCGGGCGCTTATGGAAACCTACAGGACCCTACGGAACTCTACGAGACTCTACAGGCCCCTAGGGAACACCACAGGCCCCTACGGAACCGTACGAGACTCTACAGGCCCTTAGGGAACACCACAGGCCCCTACGGAACCCTACACAACCCTCTGGAAACTTATGGAACCCTACAAGCTCCTACCAACCCCTGCGAGCACTTACACAACCCTACAGGTCCCTGCGGCAATCTACGGGACTCTATGGGCCCCTAGGGAACCCTACAGATTTCGACGGAACCCTACCAGCCCCTCTGGAACCCTACAGAATACTCCAGGACCCGACAGCACTCTACAAGACCCTTAGCAACACAACGGAACCTCACTAAAACCCTATGGGCTCCTACAGAACACTGTAGGTGCCTACGGAAACCTACAGACCCCTACGGAATACTATCAGCCACTACAGAAAAATATGGCCCCTACGGAACTCTACGGAACCTGGCAGAAACACTGTGGGCCCCTACAGGCCCTTGCGGGCACTTGCAGAACTCTGCAGGAATCCACGGAACTTTATGGAACCCTACCAGCCCCTACGGAAGCCTAAAGACCCTTGCAGGCAGTTACGGAACGGTACAGGGCCCTAGGGAACTTTACCAGCCACTACGGAACTCTACGGGCCCCTACGGAACCCTGCAGAACCCTCCAGAACCTTACAGAATCCCACGGATTCCTACAGACTCCTGCGGGCACTTACTCAACCCTAGAGGACCCTACGGAACACTGCCAGCTCCTATGGAAGGAACCCTACGGGCCCCTACAGAACACTACTGGCTCCTGCGGTACTCCAGAGGCCTCTAGGGAACCTACGAAGCTCTACGGAACCCTATGGATCCTTACGGCACAGTACGGGCCCCTTCAGACCTCTGCGGGCGCTTATGGAAACCTACAGGACCCTACGGAACTCTACGAGACTCTACAGGCCCCTAGGGAACACCACAGGCCCCTACGGAACCCTACACAACCCTCCGGAAACATATGGCACCCTACAAGCTCCTACCAACCCCTGCGGGCACTTACATAACCCTACAGGCCCCTACGGAAATCTCCGGGACTCTACGGGCCCCTAGGGAACCCTTCAGATTTCGACGGAACCCTACGAGGCCCTCTGGAACCCTACAGAATACTCCAGGACCCGACAGCACTCTACAAGACCCTTAGCAACACAACGGAACCTCACTAAAACCCTATGGGCTCCTACAGAACACTGCAGGTGCCTACGGAACCCTGCAGGTCCCTACGGAACCCTACAGGTCCATACAGAACCCCACAGGGCCCTACGGAACTTTACCAGACACTACGGAACTCTACGGGCCCCTACGGAACCCTGCAGAACCCTCCGGAACCTTACAGAATCCCACGGATTCCTACAGACTCCTGCGGGCACTTACTCAACCCTAGAGGACCCTACGGAACACTGCCAGCTCCTATGGAAGGAACCCTACGGGCCCCTACAGAACACTACTGGCTCCTGCGGTACTCCAGAGGCCTCTAGGGAACCTACGAAGCTCTACGGAACCCTATGGATCCTTACGGCACAGTACGGGCCCCTTCAGACCTCTGCGGGCGCTTATGGAAACCTACAGGACCCTACGGAACTCTACGAGACTCTACAGGCCCCTAGGGAACACCACAGGCCCCTACGGAACCCTACACAACCCTCCGGAAACATATGGCACCCTACAAGCTCCTACCAACCCCTGCGGGCACTTACACAACCCTACAGGCCCCTACGGAAATCTACGGGACTCTACGGGCCCCTAGGGAACCCTTCAGATTTCGACGGAACCCTACGAGGCCCTCTGGAACCCTACAGAATACTCCAGGACCCGACAGCACTCTACAAGACCCTTAGCAACACAACGGAACCTCACTAAAACCCTATGGGCTCCTACAGAACACTGCAGGTGCCTACGGAACCCTGCAGGCCCCTACGGAACCCTACAGGTCCATACAGAACCCCACAGGGCCCTACGGAACTTTACCAGACACTACGGAACTCTACGCGTCCCTACGGAACCCTGCAGAACCCTCCGGAACCTTACAGAATCCCACAGACTCCTACAGACTTCTGCGGGCACTTACACAACCCTACAGCTCCCTATGGAAATCTACGGGACTCTATGGGCCCCTAGGGAACCCTATAGATTTCGATGGAACCCTATGAGGCCCTCTGGAACCCTACAGAATACTCCAGGACCCGACAGCACTCTACAAGACCCTTAGCAACACAACGGAACCTCACTAAAACCCTATGGGCTCCTACAGAACACTGTAGGTGCCTACGGAACCCTACAGACCCCTACGGAATACTACCAGCCACTACAGAAAAATATGGCCCCTACGGAACTCTACGGAACCTGGCAGAAACACTGTGGGCCCCTACAGGCCCTTGCGGGCACTTGCAGAACTCTGCAGGAACCCACGGAACTTTATGGAACCCTTCCAGCCCCTACGGAAGCCTAAAGACCCTTGCAGGCAGTTACGGAACGGTACAGGGCCCTAGAGAACTTTACCAGCCACTATGGAACTCTACGGGCCCCTACGGAACCCTGCAGAACCCTCCAGAACCTTACAGAATCCCACGGATTCCTACAGACTCCTGCGGGCACTTACTCAACCCTAGAGGACCCTACGGAACAATGCCAGCTCCTATGGAAGGAACCCTACGGGCCCCTACAGAACACTACTGGCTCCTGCGGTACTCCAGAGGCCTCTAGGGAACCTACGAAGCTCTACGGAACCCTATGGATCCTTACGGCACAGTACGGGCCCCTTCAGACCTCTGCGGGCGCTTATGGAAACCTACAGGACCCTACGGAACTCTACGAGACTCTACAGGCCCCTAGGGAACACCAGAGGCCCCTACGGAACCCTACACAACCCTCCGGAAACATATGGCACCCTACAAGCTCCTACCAACCCCTGCGGGCACTTACACAACCCTACAGGCCCCTACGGAAATCTACGGGACTCTACGGGCCCCTAGGGAACCCTTCAGATTTCGACGGATCCCTACCAGCCCCTCTGGAACCCTACAGAATACTCCAGGACCCGACAGCACTCTACAAGACCCTTAGCAACACAACGGAACCTCACTAAAACCCTATGGGCTCCTACAGAACACTGCAGGTGCCTACGGAACCCTACAGACCCCTACGGAACCCTACAGACACCTGCGGGCACTTACGGAACCCTGCAGGCCCCTACGGAACCCTACAGGTCCATACAGAACCCCACAGGGCCCTACGGAACTTTACCAGCCACTACGGAACTCTACGGGTCCCTACGGAACCCTGCAGAACCCTCCGGAACCTTACAGAATCCCACAGACTCCTACAGACTTCTGCGGGCACTTACACAACCCTACAGCTCCCTACGGAAATCTACGGGACTCTATGGGCCCCTAGGGAACCCTATAGATTTCGATGGAACCCTATGAGGCCCTCTGGAACCCTACAGAATACTCCAGGACCCGACAGCACTCTACAAGACCCTTAGCAACACAACGGAACCTCACTAAAACTCTATGGGCTCCTACAGAACACTGCAGGCGCCTACGGAAACCTACAGACCCCTACAGAATACTACCACCACTACAGAAAAATATGGCCCCTACGGAACTCTACGGAACCATGCAGAAACACTGTGGGCCCCTACAGGCCCTTGCGGGCACTTGCAGAACTCTGCAGGAACCCACGGAACTTTATGGAACCCTACCAGCCCCTACGGAAGCCTAAAGACCCTTGCAGGCAGTTACGGAACGGTACAGGGCGCTAGGGAACTTTACCAGCCACTACGGAACTCTACGGGCCCCTACGGAACCCTGCAGAACCCTCCAGAACCTTACAGAATCCCACGGATTCCTACAGACTCCTGCGGGCACTTACTCAACCCTAGAGGACCCTACGGAACACTGCCAGCTCCTATGGAAGGAACCCTACGGGCCCCTACAGAACACTACTGGCTCCTGCGGTACTCCAGAGGCCTCTAGGGAACCTACGAAGCTCTACGGAACCCTATGGATCCTTACGGCACAGTACGGGCCCCTTCAGACCTCTGCGGGCGCTTATGGAAACCTACAGGACCCTACGGAACTCTACGAGACTCTACAGGCCCCTAGGGAACACCACAGGCCCCTACGGAACCCTACACAACCCTCCGGAAACATATGGCACCCTACAAGCTCCTACCAACCCCTGCGGGCACTTACATAACCCTACAGGCCCCTACGGAAATCTCCGGGACTCTACGGGCCCCTAGGGAACCCTTCAGATTTCGACGGATCCCTACCAGCCCCTCTGGAACCCTACAGAATACTCCAGGACCCGACAGCACTCTACAAGACCCTTAGCAACACAACGGAACCTCACTAAAACCCTATGGGCTCCTACAGAACACTGCAGGTGCCTACGGAACCCTGCAGGTCCCTACGGAACCCTACAGGTCCATACAGAACCCCACAGGGCCCTACGGAACTTTACCAGACACTACGGAACTCTACGGGCCCCTACGGAACCCTGCAGAACCCTCCGGAACCTTACAGAATCCCACGGATTCCTACAGACTCCTGCGGGCACTTACTCAACCCTAGAGGACCCTACGGAACACTGCCAGCTCCTATGGAAGGAACCCTACGGGCCCCTACAGAACACTACTGGCTCCTGCGGTACTCCAGAGGCCTCTAGGGAACCTACGAAGCTCTACGGAACCCTATGGATCCTTACGGCACAGTACGGGCCCCTTCAGACCTCTGCGGGCGCTTATGGAAACCTACAGGACCCTACGGAACTCTACGAGACTCTACAGGCCCCTAGGGAACACCACAGGCCCCTACGGAACCGTACGAGACTCTACAGGCCCTTAGGGAACACCACAGGCCCCTACGGAACCCTACACAACCCTCTGGAAACTTATGGAACCCTACAAGCTCCTACCAACCCCTGCGAGCACTTACACAACCCTACAGGTCCCTGCGGCAATCTACGGGACTCTATGGGCCCCTAGGGAACCCTACAGATTTCGACGGAACCCTACCAGCCCCTCTGGAACCCTACAGAATACTCCAGGACCCGACAGCACTCTACAAGACCCTTAGCAACACAACGGAACCTCACTAAAACCCTATGGGCTCCTACAGAACACTGTAGGTGCCTACGGAACCCTACAGACCCCTACGGAATACTACCAGCCACTACAGAAAAATATGGCCCCTACGGAACTCTACGGAACCTGGCAGAAACACTGTGGGCCCCTACAGGCCCTTGCGGGCACTTGCAGAACTCTGCAGGAATCCACGGAACTTTATGGAACCCTACCAGCCCCTACGGAAGCCTAAAGACCCTTGCAGGCAGTTACGGAACAGTACAGGGCCCTAGGGAACTTTACCAGCCACTACGGAACTCTACGGGCCCCTACGGAACCCTGCAGAACCCTCCAGAACCTTACAGAATCCCACGGATTCCTACAGACTCCTGCGGGCACTTACTCAACCCTAGAGGACCCTACGGAACACTGCCAGCTCCTATGGAAGGAACCCTACGGGCCCCTACAGAACACTACTGGCTCCTGCGGTACTCCAGAGGCCTCTAGGGAACCTACGAAGCTCTACGGAACCCTATGGATCCTTACGGCACAGTACGGGCCCCTTCAGACCTCTGCGGGCGCTTATGGAAACCTACAGGACCCTACGGAACTCTACGAGACTCTACAGGCCCCTAGGGAACACCACAGGCCCCTACGGAACCCTACACAACCCTCCGGAAACATATGGCACCCTACAAGCTCCTACCAACCCCTGCGGGCACTTACATAACCCTACAGGCCCCTACGGAAATCTCCGGGACTCTACGGGCCCCTAGGGAACCCTTCAGATTTCGACGGATCCCTACCAGCCCCTCTGGAACCCTACAGAATACTCCAGGACCCGACAGCACTCTACAAGACCCTTAGCAACACAACGGAACCTCACTAAAACCCTATGGGCTCCTACAGAACACTGCAGGTGCCTACGGAACCCTGCAGGTCCCTACGGAACCCTACAGGTCCATACAGAACCCCACAGGGCCCTACGGAACTTTACCAGACACTACGGAACTCTACGGGCCCCTACGGAACCCTGCAGAACCCTCCGGAACCTTACAGAATCCCACGGATTCCTACAGACTCCTGCGGGCACTTACTCAACCCTAGAGGACCCTACGGAACACTGCCAGCTCCTATGGAAGGAACCCTACGGGCCCCTACAGAACACTACTGGCTCCTGCGGTACTCCAGAGGCCTCTAGGGAACCTACGAAGCTCTACGGAACCCTATGGATCCTTACGGCACAGTACGGGCCCCTTCAGACCTCTGCGGGCGCTTATGGAAACCTACAGGACCCTACGGAACTCTACGAGACTCTACAGGCCCCTAGGGAACACCACAGGCCCCTACGGAACCCTACACAACCCTCCGGAAACATATGGCACCCTACAAGCTCCTACCAACCCCTGCGGGCACTTACACAACCCTACAGGCCCCTACGGAAATCTACGGGACTCTACGGGCCCCTAGGGAACCCTTCAGATTTCGACGGAACCCTACGAGGCCCTCTGGAACCCTACAGAATACTCCAGGACCCGACAGCACTCTACAAGACCCTTAGCAACACAACGGAACCTCACTAAAACCCTATGGGCTCCTACAGAACACTGCAGGTGCCTACGGAACCCTGCAGGCCCCTACGGAACCCTACAGGTCCATACAGAACCCCACAGGGCCCTACGGAACTTTACCAGCCACTACGGAACTCTACGCGTCCCTACGGAACCCTGCAGAACCCTCCGGAACCTTACAGAATCCCACAGACTCCTACAGACTTCTGCGGGCACTTACACAACCCTACAGCTCCCTATGGAAATCTACGGGACTCTATGGGCCCCTAGGGAACCCTATAGATTTCGATGGAACCCTATGAGGCCCTCTGGAACCCTACAGAATACTCCAGGACCCGACAGCACTCTACAAGACCCTTAGCAACACAACGGAACCTCACTAAAACCCTATGGGCTCCTACAGAACACTGTAGGTGCCTACGGAACCCTACAGACCCCTACGGAATACTACCAGCCACTACAGAAAAATATGGCCCCTACGGAACTCTACGGAACCTGGCAGAAACACTGTGGGCCCCTACAGGCCCTTGCGGGCACTTGCAGAACTCTGCAGGAACCCACGGAACTTTATGGAACCCTTCCAGCCCCTACGGAAGCCTAAAGACCCTTGCAGGCAGTTACGGAACGGTACAGGGCCCTAGAGAACTTTACCAGCCACTATGGAATTCTACGGGCCCCTACGGAACCCTGCAGAACCCTCCAGAACCTTACAGAATCCCACGGATTCCTACAGACTCCTGCGGGCACTTACTCAACCCTAGAGGACCCTACGGAACAATGCCAGCTCCTATGGAAGGAACCCTACGGGCCCCTACAGAACACTACTGGCTCCTGCGGTACTCCAGAGGCCTCTAGGGAACCTACGAAGCTCTACGGAACCCTATGGATCCTTACGGCACAGTACGGGCCCCTTCAGACCTCTGCGGGCGCTTATGGAAACCTACAGGACCCTACGGAACTCTACGAGACTCTACAGGCCCCTAGGGAACACCACAGGCCCCTACGGAACCGTACGAGACTCTACAGGCCCTTAGGGAACACCACAGGCCCCTACGGAACCCTACACAACCCTCTGGAAACTTATGGAACCCTACAAGCTCCTACCAACCCCTGCGAGCACTTACACAACCCTACAGGTCCCTGCGGCAATCTACGGGACTCTATGGGCCCCTAGGGAACCCTACAGATTTCGACGGAACCCTACCAGCCCCTCTGGAACCCTACAGAATACTCCAGGACCCGACAGCACTCTACAAGACCCTTAGCAACACAACGGAACCTCACTAAAACCCTATGGGCTCCTACAGAACACTGTAGGTGCCTACGGAAACCTACAGACCCCTACGGAATACTACCAGCCACTACAGAAAAATATGGCCCCTACGGAACTCTACGGAACCTGGCAGAAACACTGTGGGCCCCTACAGGCCCTTGCGGGCACTTGCAGAACTCTGCAGGAATCCACGGAACTTTATGGAACCCTACCAGCCCCTACGGAAGCCTAAAGACCCTTGCAGGCAGTTACGGAACAGTACAGGGCCCTAGGGAACTTTACCAGCCACTACGGAACTCTACGGGCCCCTACGGAACCCTGCAGAACCCTCCAGAACCTTACAGAATCCCACGGATTCCTACAGACTCCTGCGGGCACTTACTCAACCCTAGAGGACCCTACGGAACACTGCCAGCTCCTATGGAAGGAACCCTACGGGCCCCTACAGAACACTACTGGCTCCTGCGGTACTCCAGAGGCCTCTAGGGAACCTACGAAGCTCTACGGAACCCTATGGATCCTTACGGCACAGTACGGGCCCCTTCAGACCTCTGCGGGCGCTTATGGAAACCTACAGGACCCTACGGAACTCTACGAGACTCTACAGGCCCCTAGGGAACACCACAGGCCCCTACGGAACCCTACACAACCCTCCGGAAACATATGGCACCCTACAAGCTCCTACCAACCCCTGCGGGCACTTACATAACCCTACAGGCCCCTACGGAAATCTCCGGGACTCTACGGGCCCCTAGGGAACCCTTCAGATTTCGACGGATCCCTACCAGCCCCTCTGGAACCCTACAGAATACTCCAGGACCCGACAGCACTCTACAAGACCCTTAGCAACACAACGGAACCTCACTAAAACCCTATGGGCTCCTACAGAACACTGCAGGTGCCTACGGAACCCTGCAGGTCCCTACGGAACCCTACAGGTCCATACAGAACCCCACAGGGCCCTACGGAACTTTACCAGACACTACGGAACTCTACGGGCCCCTACGGAACCCTGCAGAACCCTCCGGAACCTTACAGAATCCCACGGATTCCTACAGACTCCTGCGGGCACTTACTCAACCCTAGAGGACCCTACGGAACACTGCCAGCTCCTATGGAAGGAACCCTACGGGCCCCTACAGAACACTACTGGCTCCTGCGGTACTCCAGAGGCCTCTAGGGAACCTACGAAGCTCTACGGAACCCTATGGATCCTTACGGCACAGTACGGGCCCCTTCAGACCTCTGCGGGCGCTTATGGAAACCTACAGGACCCTACGGAACTGTACGAGACTCTACAGGCCCCTAGGGAACACCACAGGCCCCTACGGAACCCTACACAACCCTCCGGAAACATATGGCACCCTACAAGCTCCTACCAACCCCTGCGGGCACTTACATAACCCTACAGGCCCCTACGGAAATCTACGGGACTCTACGGGCCCCTAGGGAACCCTTCAGATTTCGACGGATCCCTACCAGCCCCTCTGGAACCCTACAGAATACTCCAGGACCCGACAGCACTCTACAAGACCCTTAGCAACACAACGGAACCTCACTAAAACCCTATGGGCTCCTACAGAACACTGCAGGTGCCTACGGAACCCTGCAGGCCCCTACGGAACCCTACAGGTCCATACAGAACCCCACAGGGCCCTACGGAACTTTACCAGACACTACGGAACTCTACGGGCCCCTACGGAACCCTGCAGAACCCTCCGGAACCTTACAGAATCCCACGGATTCCTACAGACTCCTGCGGGCACTTACTCAACCCTAGAGGACCCTACGGAACACTGCCAGCTCCTATGGAAGGAACCCTACGGGCCCCTACAGAACACTACTGGCTCCTGCGGTACTCCAGAGGCCTCTAGGGAACCTACGAAGCTCTACGGAACCCTATGGATCCTTACGGCACAGTACGGGCCCCTTCAGACCTCTGCGGGCGCTTATGGAAACCTACAGGACCCTACGGAACTCTACGAGACTCTACAGGCCCCTAGGGAACACCACAGGCCCCTACGGAACCCTACACAACCCTCCGGAAACATATGGCACCCTACAAGCTCCTACCAACCCCTGCGGGCACTTACACAACCCTACAGGCCCCTACGGAAATCTACGGGACTCTACGGGCCCCTAGGGAACCCTTCAGATTTCGACGGAACCCTACGAGGCCCTCTGGAACCCTACAGAATACTCCAGGACCCGACAGCACTCTACAAGACCCTTAGCAACACAACGGAACCTCACTAAAACCCTATGGGCTCCTACAGAACACTGCAGGTGCCTACGGAACCCTGCAGGCCCCTACGGAACCCTACAGGTCCATACAGAACCCCACAGGGCCCTACGGAACTTTACCAGCCACTACGGAACTCTACGGGTCCCTACGGAACCCTGCAGAACCCTCCGGAACCTTACAGAATCCCACAGACTCCTACAGACTTCTGCGGGCACTTACACAACCCTACAGCTCCCTATGGAAATCTACGGGACTCTATGGGCCCCTAGGGAACCCTATAGATTTCGATGGAACCCTATGAGGCCCTCTGGAACCCTACAGAATACTCCAGGACCCGACAGCACTCTACAAGACCCTTAGCAACACAACGGAACCTCACTAAAACCCTATGGGCTCCTACAGAACACTGCAGGTGCCTACGGAACCCTACAGACCCCTACGGAACCCTACAGACACCTGCGGGCACTTACGGAACCCTGCAGGCCCCTACGGAACCCTACAGGTCCATACAGAACCCCACAGGGCCCTACGGAACTTTACCAGCCACTACGGAACTCTACGGGTCCCTACGGAACCCTGCAGAACCCTCCGGAACCTTACAGAATCCCACAGACTCCTACAGACTTCTGCGGGCACTTACACAACCCTACAGCTCCCTACGGAAATCTACGGGACTCTATGGGCCCCTAGGGAACCCTATAGATTTCGATGGAACCCTATGAGGCCCTCTGGAACCCTACAGAATACTCCAGGACCCGACAGCACTCTACAAGACCCTTAGCAACACAACGGAACCTCACTAAAACTCTGTGGGCTCCTACAGAACACTGCAGGCGCCTACGGAACCCTACAGACCCCTACAGAATACTACCACCACTACAGAAAAATATGGCCCCTACGGAACTCTACGGAACCTGGCAGAAACACTGTGGGCCCCTACAGGCCCTTGCGGGCACTTGCAGAACTCTGCAGGAACCCACGGAACTTTATGGAACCCTACCAGCCCCTACGGAAGCCTAAAGACCCTTGCAGGCAGTTACGGAACGGTACAGGGCGCTAGGGAACTTTACCAGCCACTACGGAACTCTACGGGCCCCTACGGAACCCTGCAGAACCCTCCAGAACCTTACAGAATCCCACGGATTCCTACAGACTCCTGCGGGCACTTACTCAACCCTAGAGGACCCTACGGAACACTGCCAGCTCCTATGGAAGGAACCCTACGGGCCCCTACAGAACACTACTGGCTCCTGCGGTACTCCAGAGGCCTCTAGGGAACCTACGAAGCTCTACGGAACCCTATGGATCCTTACGGCACAGTACGGGCCCCTTCAGACCTCTGCGGGCGCTTATGGAAACCTACAGGACCCTACGGAACTCTACGAGACTCTACAGGCCCCTAGGGAACACCACAGGCCCCTACGGAACCGTACGAGACTCTACAGGCCCTTAGGGAACACCACAGGCCCCTACGGAACCCTACACAACCCTCTGGAAACTTATGGAACCCTACAAGCTCCTACCAACCCCTGCGAGCACTTACACCACCCTACAGGTCCCTGCGGCAATCTACGGGACTCTATGGGCCCCTAGGGAACCCTACAGATTTCGACGGAACCCTACCAGCCCCTCTGGAACCCTACAGAATACTCCAGGACCCGACAGCACTCTACAAGACCCTTAGCAACACAACGGAACCTCACTAAAACCCTATGGGCTCCTACAGAACACTGTAGGTGCCTACGGAAACCTACAGACCCCTACAGAATACTACCAACCACTACAGAAAAATATGGCCCCTACGGAACTCTACGGAACCTGGCAGAAACACTGTGGGCCCCTACAGGCCCTTGCGGGCACTTGCAGAACTCTGCAGGAACCCACGGAACTTTATGGAACCCTACCAGCCCCTACGGAAGCCTAAAGACCCTTGCAGGCAGTTACGGAACGGTACAGGGCCCTAGGGAACTTTACCAGCCACTACGGAACTCTACGGGCCCCTACGGAACCCTGCAGAACCCTCCAGAACCTTACAGAATCCCACGGATTCCTACAGACTCCTGCGGGCACTTACTCAACCCTAGAGGACCCTACGGAACACTGCCAGCTCCTATGGAAGGAACCCTACGGGCCCCTACAGAACACTACTGGCTCCTGCGGTACTCCAGAGGCCTCTAGGGAACCTACGAAGCTCTACGGAACCCTATGGATCCTTACGGCACAGTACGGGCCCCTTCAGACCTCTGCGGGCGCTTATGGAAACCTACAGGACCCTACGGAACTCTACGAGACTCTACAGGCCCCTAGGGAACACCACAGGCCCCTACGGAACCGTACGAGACTCTACAGGCCCTTAGGGAACACCACAGGCCCCTACGGAACCCTACACAACCCTCTGGAAACTTATGGAACCCTACAAGCTCCTACCAACCCCTGCGAGCACTTACACCACCCTACAGGTCCCTGCGGCAATCTACGGGACTCTATGGGCCCCTAGGGAACCCTACAGATTTCGACGGAACCCTACCAGCCCCTCTGGAACCCTACAGAATACTCCAGGACCCGACAGCACTCTACAAGACCCTTAGCAACACAACGGAACCTCACTAAAACCCTATGGGCTCCTACAGAACACTGTAGGTGCCTACGGAAACCTACAGACCCCTACAGAATACTACCAACCACTACAGAAAAATATGGCCCCTACGGAACTCTACGGAACCTGGCAGAAACACTGTGGGCCCCTACAGGCCCTTGCGGGCACTTGCAGAACTCTGCAGGAACCCACGGAACTTTATGGAACCCTACCAGCCCCTACGGAAGCCTAAAGACCCTTGCAGGCAGTTACGGAACGGTACAGGGCCCTAGGGAACTTTACCAGCCACTACGGAACTCTACGGGCCCCTACGGAACCCTGCAGAACCCTCCAGAACCTTACAGAATCCCACGGATTCCTACAGACTCCTGCGGGCACTTACTCAACCCTAGAGGACCCTACGGAACACTGCCAGCTCCTATGGAAGGAACCCTACGGGCCCCTACAGAACACTACTGGCTCCTGCGGTACTCCAGAGGCCTCTAGGGAACCTACGAAGCTCTACGGAACCCTATGGATCCTTACGGCACAGTACGGGCCCCTTCAGACCTCTGCGGGCGCTTATGGAAACCTACAGGACCCTACGGAACTCTACGAGACTCTACAGGCCCCTAGGGAACACCACAGGCCCCTACGGAACCCTACACAACCCTCCGGAAACATATGGCACCCTACAAGCTCCTACCAACCCCTGCGGGCACTTACATAACCCTACAGGCCCCTACGGAAATCTCCGGGACTCTACGGGCCCCTAGGGAACCCTTCAGATTTCGACGGAACCCTACGAGGCCCTCTGGAACCCTACAGAATACTCCAGGACCCGACAGCACTCTACAAGACCCTTAGCAACACAACGGAACCTCACTAAAACCCTATGGGCTCCTACAGAACACTGCAGGTGCCTACGGAACCCTGCAGGTCCCTACGGAACCCTACAGGTCCATACAGAACCCCACAGGGCCCTACGGAACTTTACCAGACACTACGGAACTCTACGGGCCCCTACGGAACCCTGCAGAACCCTCCGGAACCTTACAGAATCCCACGGATTCCTACAGACTCCTGCGGGCACTTACTCAACCCTAGAGGACCCTACGGAACACTGCCAGCTCCTATGGAAGGAACCCTACGGGCCCCTACAGAACACTACTGGCTCCTGCGGTACTCCAGAGGCCTCTAGGGAACCTACGAAGCTCTACGGAACCCTATGGATCCTTACGGCACAGTACGGGCCCCTTCAGACCTCTGCGGGCGCTTATGGAAACCTACAGGACCCTACGGAACTCTACGAGACTCTACAGGCCCCTAGGGAACACCACAGGCCCCTACGGAACCGTACGAGACTCTACAGGCCCTTAGGGAACACCACAGGCCCCTACGGAACCCTACACAACCCTCTGGAAACTTATGGAACCCTACAAGCTCCTACCAACCCCTGCGAGCACTTACACAACCCTACAGGTCCCTGCGGCAATCTACGGGACTCTATGGGCCCCTAGGGAACCCTACAGATTTCGACGGAACCCTACCAGCCCCTCTGGAACCCTACAGAATACTCCAGGACCCGACAGCACTCTACAAGATTCTTAGCAACACAACGGAACCTCACTAAAACCCTATGGGCTCCTACAGAACACTGTAGGTGCCTACGGAAACCTACAGACCCCTACGGAATACTACCAGCCACTACAGAAAAATATGGCCCCTACGGAACTCTACGGAACCTGGCAGAAACACTGTGGGCCCCTACAGGCCCTTGCGGGCACTTGCAGAACTCTGCAGGAATCCACGGAACTTTATGGAACCCTACCAGCCCCTACGGAAGCCTAAAGACCCTTGCAGGCAGTTACGGAACAGTACAGGGCCCTAGGGAACTTTACCAGCCACTACGGAACTCTACGGGCCCCTACGGAACCCTGCAGAACCCTCCAGAACCTTACAGAATCCCACGGATTCCTACAGACTCCTGCGGGCACTTACTCAACCCTAGAGGACCCTACGGAACACTGCCAGCTCCTATGGAAGGAACCCTACGGGCCCCTACAGAACACTACTGGCTCCTGCGGTACTCCAGAGGCCTCTAGGGAACCTACGAAGCTCTACGGAACCCTATGGATCCTTACGGCACAGTACGGGCCCCTTCAGACCTCTGCGGGCGCTTATGGAAACCTACAGGACCCTACGGAACTGTACGAGACTCTACAGGCCCCTAGGGAACACCACAGGCCCCTACGGAACCCTACACAACCCTCCGGAAACATATGGCACCCTACAAGCTCCTACCAACCCCTGCGGGCACTTACATAACCCTACAGGCCCCTACGGAAATCTCCGGGACTCTACGGGCCCCTAGGGAACCCTTCAGATTTCGACGGAACCCTACGAGGCCCTCTGGAACCCTACAGAATACTCCAGGACCCGACAGCACTCTACAAGACCCTTAGCAACACAACGGAACCTCACTAAAACCCTATGGGCTCCTACAGAACACTGCAGGTGCCTACGGAACCCTGCAGGTCCCTACGGAACCCTACAGGTCCATACAGAACCCCACAGGGCCCTACGGAACTTTACCAGACACTACGGAACTCTACGGGCCCCTACGGAACCCTGCAGAACCCTCCGGAACCTTACAGAATCCCACGGATTCCTACAGACTCCTGCGGGCACTTACTCAACCCTAGAGGACCCTACGGAACACTGCCAGCTCCTATGGAAGGAACCCTACGGGCCCCTACAGAACACTACTGGCTCCTGCGGTACTCCAGAGGCCTCTAGGGAACCTACGAAGCTCTACGGAACCCTATGGATCCTTACGGCACAGTACGGGCCCCTTCAGACCTCTGCGGGCGCTTATGGAAACCTACAGGACCCTACGGAACTCTACGAGACTCTACAGGCCCCTAGGGAACACCACAGGCCCCTACGGAACCCTACACAACCCTCCGGAAACATATGGCACCCTACAAGCTCCTACCAACCCCTGCGGGCACTTACACAACCCTACAGGCCCCTACGGAAATCTACGGGACTCTACGGGCCCCTAGGGAACCCTTCAGATTTCGACGGATCCCTACCAGCCCCTCTGGAACCCTACAGAATACTCCAGGACCCGACAGCACTCTACAAGACCCTTAGCAACACAACGGAACCTCACTAAAACCCTATGGGCTCCTACAGAACACTGCAGGTGCCTACGGAACCCTACAGACCCCTACGGAACCCTACAGACACCTGCGGGCACTTACGGAACCCTGCAGGCCCCTACGGAACCCTACAGGTCCATACAGAACCCCACAGGGACCTACGGAACTTTACCAGCCACTACGGAACTCTACGCGTCCCTACGGAACCCTGCAGAACCCTCCAGAACCTTACAGAATCCCACAGACTCCTACAGACTTCTGCGGGCACTTACACAACCCTACAGGCCCCTACGGAAATCTACGGGACTCTACGGGCCCCTAGGGAACCCTTCAGATTTCGACGGAACCCTACCAGCCCCTCTGGAACCCTACAGAATACTCCAGGACCCGACAGCACTCTACAAGACCCTTAGCAACACAACGGAACCTCACTAAAACCCTATGGGCTCCTACAGAACACTGCAGGTGCCTACGGAACCCTACAGACCCCTACGGAACCCTACAGACACCTGCAGGCACTTACGGAACCCTGCAGGCCCCTACGGAACCCTACAGGTCCATACAGAACCCCACAGGGCCCTACGGAACTTTACCAGCCACTACGGAACTCTACGCGTCCCTACGGAACCCTGCAGAACCCTCCGGAACCTTACAGAATCCCACAGACTCCTACAGACTTCTGCGGGCACTTACACAACCCTACAGCTCCCTACGGAAATCTACGGGACTCTATGGGCCCCCAGGGAACCCTATAGATTTCGATGGAACCCTACCAGCCCCTCTGGAACCCTACAGAATACTCCAGGACCCGACAGCACTCTACAAGACCCTTAGCAACACAACGGAACCTCACTAAAACCCTATGGGCTCCTACAGAACACTGTAGGCGACTACGGAAACCTACAGACCCCTACGGAATACTACCAGCCACTACAGAAAAATATGGCCCCTACGGAACTCTACGGAACCTGGCAGAAACACTGTGGGCCCCTACAGGCCCTTGCGGGCACTTGCAGAACTCTGCAGGAACCCACGGAACTTTATGGAACCCTACCAGCCCCTACGGAAGCCTAAAGACCATTGCAGGCAGTTACAGAACGGTACAGGGCCCTAGGGAACTTTACCAGCCACTACGGAACTCTACGGGCCCCTACGGAACCCTGCAGAACCCTCCAGAACCTTACAGAATCCCACGGATTCCTACAGACTCCTGCGGGCACTTACTCAACCCTAGAGGACCCTACGGAACACTGCCAGCCCCTATGGAAGGAACCCTACGGGCCCCTACAGAACACTACTGGCTCCTGCGGTACTCCAGAGGCCTCTAGGGAACCTACGAAGCTCTACGGAACCCTATGGATCCTTACGGAACAGTACGGGCCCCTTCAGACCTCTGCGGGCACTTATGGAAATCTACAGGACCCTACCGAAACTGTACGAGACTCTACAGGCCCCTAGGGAACACCACAGGCCCCTACGGAACCCTACACAACCCTCCGGAAACATATGGCACCCTACAAGCTCCTACCAACCCCTGCGGGCACTTACACAACCCTACAGGCCCCTACGGAAATCTACGGGACTCTACGGGCCCCTAGGGAACCCTTCAGATTTCGACGGATCCCTACCAGCCCCTCTGGAACCCTACAGAATACTCCAGGACCCGACAGCACTCTACAAGACCCTTAGCAACACAACGGAACCTCACTAAAACCCTATGGGCTCCTACAGAACACTGCAGGTGCCTACGGAACCCTACAGACCCCTACGGAACCCTACAGACACCTGCAGGCACTTACGGAACCCTGCAGGCCCCTACGGAACCCTACAGGTCCATACAGAACCCCACAGGGACCTACGGAACTTTACCAGTCACTACGGAACTCTACGCGTCCCTACGGAACCCTGCAGAACCCTCCAGAACCTTACAGAATCCCACAGACTCCTACAGACTTCTGCGGGCACTTACACAACCCTACAGGCCCCTACGGAAATCTACGGGACTCTACGGGCCCCTAGGGAACCCTTCAGATTTCGACGGAACCCTACCAGCCCCTCTGGAACCCTACAGAATACTCCAGGACCCGACAGCACTCTACAAGACCCTTAGCAACACAACGGAACCTCACTAAAACCCTATGGGCTCCTACAGAACACTGCAGGTGCCTACAGAACCCTACAGACCCCTACGGAACCCTACAGACACCTGCAGGCACTTACGGAACCCTGCAGGCCCCTACGGAACCCTACAGGTCCATACAGAACCCCACAGGGCCCTACGGAACTTTACCAGCCACTACGGAACTCTACGCGTCCCTACGGAACCCTGCAGAACCCTCCGGAACCTTACAGAATCCCACAGACTCCTACAGACTTCTGCGGGCACTTACACAACCCTACAGCTCCCTACGGAAATCTACGGGACTCTATGGGCCCCCAGGGAACCCTATAGATTTCGATGGAACCCTACCAGCCCCTCTGGAACCCTACAGAATACTCCAGGACCCGACAGCACTCTACAAGACCCTTAGCAACACAACGGAACCTCACTAAAACCCTATGGGCTCCTACAGAACACTGTAGGCGACTACGGAAACCTACAGACCCCTACGGAATACTACCAGCCACTACAGAAAAATATGGCCCCTACGGAACTCTACGGAACCTGGCAGAAACACTGTGGGCCCCTACAGGCCCTTGCGGGCACTTGCAGAACTCTGCAGGAACCCACGGAACTTTATGGAACCCTACCAGCCCCTACGGAAGCCTAAAGACCATTGCAGGCAGTTACAGAACGGTACAGGGCCCTAGGGAACTTTACCAGCCACTACGGAACTCTACGGGCCCCTACGGAACCCTGCAGAACCCTCCAGAACCTTACAGAATCCCACGGATTCCTACAGACTCCTGCGGGCACTTACTCAACCCTAGAGGACCCTACGGAACACTGCCAGCCCCTATGGAAGGAACCCTACGGGCCCCTACAGAACACTACTGGCTCCTGCGGTACTCCAGAGGCCTCTAGGGAACCTACGAAGCTCTACGGAACCCTATGGATCCTTACGGAACAGTACGGGCCCCTTCAGACCTCTGCGGGCACTTATGGAAATCTACAGGACCCTACCGAAACTGTACGAGACTCTACAGGCCCCTAGGGAACACCACAGGCCCCTACGGAACCCTACACAACCCTCCGGAAACATATGGCACCCTACAAGCTCCTACCAACCCCTGCGGGCACTTACATAACCCTACAGGCCCCTACGGAAATCTCCGGGACTCTACGGGCCCCTAGGGAACCCTTCAGATTTCGACGGAACCCTACGAGGCCCTCTGGAACCCTACAGAATACTCCAGGACCCGACAGCACTCTACAAGACCCTTAGCAACACAACGGAACCTCACTAAAACCCTATGGGCTCCTACAGAACACTGCAGGTGCCTACGGAACCCTGCAGGCCCCTACGGAACCCTACAGGTCCATACAGAACCCCACAGGGCCCTACGGAACTTTACCAGCCACTACGGAACTCTACGCGTCCCTACGGAACCCTGCAGAACCCTCCGGAACCTTACAGAATCCCACAGACTCCTACAGACTTCTGCGGGCACTTACACAACCCTACAGCTCCCTATGGAAATCTACGGGACTCTATGGGCCCCTAGGGAACCCTATAGATTTCGATGGAACCCTATGAGGCCCTCTGGAACCCTACAGAATACTCCAGGACCCGACAGCACTCTACAAGACCCTTAGCAACACAACGGAACCTCACTAAAACCCTATGGGCTCCTACAGAACACTGTAGGTGCCTACGGAAACCTACAGACCCCTACGGAATACTACCAGCCACTACAGAAAAATATGGCCCCTACGGAACTCTACGGAACCTGGCAGAAACACTGTGGGCCCCTACAGGCCCTTGCGGGCACTTGCAGAACTCTGCAGGAACCCACGGAACTTTATGGAACCCTTCCAGCCCCTACGGAAGCCTAAAGACCCTTGCAGGCAGTTACGGAACGGTACAGGGCCCTACGGAACTTTACCAGCCACTATGGAACTCTACGGGCCCCTACGGAACCCTGCAGAACCCTCCAGAACCTTACAGAATCCCACGGATTCCTACAGACTCCTGCGGGCACTTACTCAACCCTAGAGGACCCTACGGAACAATGCCAGCTCCTATGGAAGGAACCCTACGGGCCCCTACAGAACACTACTGGCTCCTGCGGTACTCCAGAGGCCTCTAGGGAACCTACGAAGCTCTACGGAACCCTATGGATCCTTACGGCACAGTACGGGCCCCTTCAGACCTCTGCGGGCGCTTATGGAAACCTACAGGACCCTACGGAACTCTACGAGACTCTACAGGCCCCTAGGGAACACCACAGGCCCCTACGGAACCCTACACAACCCTCCGGAAACATATGGCACCCTACAAGCTCCTACCAACCCCTGCGGGCACTTACACAACCCTACAGGCCCCTACGGAAATCTACGGGACTCTACGGGCCCCTAGGGAACCCTTCAGATTTCGACGGAACCCTACCAGCCCCTCTGGAACCCTACAGAATACTCCAGGACCCGACAGCACTCTACAAGACCCTTAGCAACACAACGGAACCTCACTAAAACCCTATGGGCTCCTACAGAACACTGCAGGTGCCTACGGAACCCTACAGACCCCTACGGAACCCTACAGACACCTGCGGGCACTTACGGAACCCTGCAGGCCCCTACGGAACCCTACAGGTCCATACAGAACCCCACAGGGCCCTACGGAACTTTACCAGCCACTACGGAACTCTACGCGTCCCTACGGAACCCTGCAGAACCCTCCAGAACCTTACAGAATCCCACAGACTCCTACAGACTTCTGCGGGCACTTACACAACCCTACAGCTCCCTATGGAAATCTACGGGACTCTATGGGCCCCTAGGGAACCCTATAGATTTCGATGGAACCCTATGAGGCCCTCTGGAACCCTACAGAATACTCCAGGACCCGACAGCACTCTACAAGACCCTTAGCAACACAACGGAACCTCACTAAAACCCTATGGGCTCCTACAGAACACTGTAGGTGCCTACGGAAACCTACAGACCCCTACGGAATACTACCAGCCACTACAGAAAAATATGGCCCCTACGGAACTCTACGGAACCTGGCAGAAACACTGTGGGCCCCTACAGGCCCTTGCGGGCACTTGCAGAACTCTGCAGGAACCCACGGAACTTTATGGAACCCTTCCAGCCCCTACGGAAGCCTAAAGACCCTTGCAGGCAGTTACGGAACGGTACAGGGCCCTACGGAACTTTACCAGCCACTATGGAACTCTACGGGCCCCTACGGAACCCTGCAGAACCCTCCAGAACCTTACAGAATCCCACGGATTCCTACAGACTCCTGCGGGCACTTACTCAACCCTAGAGGACCCTACGGAACAATGCCAGCTCCTATGGAAGGAACCCTACGGGCCCCTACAGAACACTACTGGCTCCTGCGGTACTCCAGAGGCCTCTACGGAACCTACGAAGCTCTACGGAACCCTATGGATCCTTACGGCACAGTACGGGCCCCTTCAGACCTCTGCGGGCGCTTATGGAAACCTACAGGACCCTACGGAACTGTACGAGACTCTACAGGCCCCTAGGGAACACCACAGGCCCCTACGGAACCCTACACAACCCTCCGGAAACATATGGCACCCTACAAGCTCCTACCAACCCCTGCGGGCACTTACACAACCCTACAGGCCCCTACGGAAATCTACGGGACTCTACGGGCCCCTAGGGAACCCTTCAGATTTCGACGGAACCCTACCAGCCCCTCTGGAACCCTACAGAATACTCCAGGACCCGACAGCACTCTACAAGACCCTTAGCAACACAACGGAACCTCACTAAAACCCTATGGGCTCCTACAGAACACTGCAGGTGCCTACGGAACCCTACAGACCCCTACGGAACCCTACAGACACCTGCAGGCACTTACGGAACCCTGCAGGCCCCTACGGAACCCTACAGGTCCATACAGAACCCCACAGGGACCTACGGAACTTTACCAGCCACTACGGAACTCTACGCGTCCCTACGGAACCCTGCAGAACCCTCCAGAACCTTACAGAATCCCACAGACTCCTACAGACTTCTGCGGGCAGTTACACAACCCTACAGGCCCCTACGGAAATCTACGGGACTCTACGGGCCCCTAGGGAACCCTTCAGATTTCGACGGAACCCTACCAGCCCCTCTGGAACCCTACAGAATACTCCAGGACCCGACAGCACTCTACAAGACCCTTAGCAACACAACGGAACCTCACTAAAACCCTATGGGCTCCTACAGAACACTGCAGGTGCCTACGGAACCCTACAGACCCCTACGGAACCCTACAGACACCTGCAGGCACTTACGGAACCCTGCAGGCCCCTACGGAACCCTACAGGTCCATACAGAACCCCACAGGGCCCTACGGAACTTTACCAGCCACTACGGAACTCTACGCGTCCCTACGGAACCCTGCAGAACCCTCCGGAACCTTACAGAATCCCACAGACTCCTACAGACTTCTGCGGGCACTTACACAACCCTACAGCTCCCTACGGAAATCTACGGGACTCTATGGGCCCCCAGGGAACCCTATAGATTTCGATGGAACCCTACCAGCCCCTCTGGAACCCTACAGAATACTCCAGGACCCGACAGCACTCTACAAGACCCTTAGCAACACAACGGAACCTCACTAAAACCCTATGGGCTCCTACAGAACACTGTAGGCGACTACGGAAACCTACAGACCCCTACGGAATACTACCAGCCACTACAGAAAAATATGGCCCCTACGGAACTCTACGGAACCTGGCAGAAACACTGTGGGCCCCTACAGGCCCTTGCGGGCACTTGCAGAACTCTGCAGGAACCCACGGAACTTTATGGAACCCTTCCAGCCCCTACGGAAGCCTAAAGACCATTGCAGGCAGTTACAGAACGGTACAGGGCCCTAGGGAACTTTACCAGCCACTACGGAACTCTACGGGCCCCTACGGAACCCTGCAGAACCCTCCAGAACCTTACAGAATCCCACGGATTCCTACAGACTCCTGCGGGCACTTACTCAACCCTAGAGGACCCTACGGAACACTGCCAGCCCCTATGGAAGGAACCCTACGGGCCCCTACAGAACACTACTGGCTCCTGCGGTACTCCAGAGGCCTCTAGGGAACCTACGAAGCTCTACGGAACCCTATGGATCCTTACGGAACAGTACGGGCCCCTTCAGACCTCTGCGGGCACTTATGGAAATCTACAGGACCCTACCGAAACTGTACGAGACTCTACAGGCCCCTAGGGAACACCACAGGCCCCTACGGAACCCTACACAACCCTCCGGAAACATATGGCACCCTACAAGCTCCTACCAACCCCTGCGGGCACTTACATAACCCTACAGGCCCCTACGGAAATCTCCGGGACTCTACGGGCCCCTAGGGAACCCTTCAGATTTCGACGGAACCCTACGAGGCCCTCTGGAACCCTACAGAATACTCCAGGACCCGACAGCACTCTACAAGACCCTTAGCAACACAACGGAACCTCACTAAAACCCTATGGGCTCCTACAGAACACTGCAGGTGCCTACGGAACCCTGCAGGCCCCTACGGAACCCTACAGGTCCATACAGAACCCCACAGGGCCCTACGGAACTTTACCAGCCACTACGGAACTCTACGCGTCCCTACGGAACCCTGCAGAACCCTCCGGAACCTTACAGAATCCCACAGACTCCTACAGACTTCTGCGGGCACTTACACAACCCTACAGCTCCCTATGGAAATCTACGGGACTCTATGGGCCCCTAGGGAACCCTATAGATTTCGATGGAACCCTATGAGGCCCTCTGGAACCCTACAGAATACTCCAGGACCCGACAGCACTCTACAAGACCCTTAGCAACACAACGGAACCTCACTAAAACCCTATGGGCTCCTACAGAACACTGTAGGTGCCTACGGAACCCTACAGACCCCTACGGAATACTACCAGCCACTACAGAAAAATATGGCCCCTACGGAACTCTACGGAACCTGGCAGAAACACTGTGGGCCCCTACAGGCCCTTGCGGGCACTTGCAGAACTCTGCAGGAACCCACGGAACTTTATGGAACCCTTCCAGCCCCTACGGAAGCCTAAAGACCCTTGCAGGCAGTTACGGAACGGTACAGGGCCCTACGGAACTTTACCAGCCACTATGGAACTCTACGGGCCCCTACGGAACCCTGCAGAACCCTCCAGAACCTTACAGAATCCCACGGATTCCTACAGACTCCTGCGGGCACTTACTCAACCCTAGAGGACCCTACGGAACAATGCCAGCTCCTATGGAAGGAACCCTACGGGCCCCTACAGAACACTACTGGCTCCTGCGGTACTCCAGAGGCCTCTAGGGAACCTACGAAGCTCTACGGAACCCTATGGATCCTTACGGCACAGTACGGGCCCCTTCAGACCTCTGCGGGCGCTTATGGAAACCTACAGGACCCTACGGAACTGTACGAGACTCTACAGGCCCCTAGGGAACACCACAGGCCCCTACGGAACCCTACACAACCCTCCGGAAACATATGGCACCCTACAAGCTCCTACCAACCCCTGCGGGCACTTACACAACCCTACAGGCCCCTACGGAAATCTACGGGACTCTACGGGCCCCTAGGGAACCCTTCAGATTTCGACGGAACCCTACCAGCCCCTCTGGAACCCTACAGAATACTCCAGGACCCGACAGCACTCTACAAGACCCTTAGCAACACAACGGAACCTCACTAAAACCCTATGGGCTCCTACAGAACACTGCAGGTGCCTACGGAACCCTACAGACCCCTACGGAACCCTACAGACACCTGCGGGCACTTACGGAACCCTGCAGGCCCCTACGGAACCCTACAGGTCCATACAGAACCCCACAGGGCCCTACGGAACTTTACCAGCCACTACGGAACTCTACGCGTCCCTACGGAACCCTGCAGAACCCTCCAGAACCTTACAGAATCCCACAGACTCCTACAGACTTCTGCGGGCACTTACACAACCCTACAGCTCCCTATGGAAATCTACGGGACTCTATGGGCCCCTAGGGAACCCTATAGATTTCGATGGAACCCTATGAGGCCCTCTGGAACCCTACAGAATACTCCAGGACCCGACAGCACTCTACAAGACCCTTAGCAACACAACGGAACCTCACTAAAACCCTATGGGCTCCTACAGAACACTGTAGGTGCCTACGGAACCCTACAGACCCCTACGGAATACTACCAGCCACTACAGAAAAATATGGCCCCTACGGAACTCTACGGAACCTGGCAGAAACACTGTGGGCCCCTACAGGCCCTTGCGGGCACTTGCAGAACTCTGCAGGAATCCACGGAACTTTATGGAACCCTACCAGCCCCTACGGAAGCCTAAAGACCCTTGCAGGCAGTTACGGAACAGTACAGGGCCCTAGGGAACTTTACCAGCCACTACGGAACTCTACGGGCCCCTACGGAACCCTGCAGAACCCTCCAGAACCTTACAGAATCCCACGGATTCCTACAGACTCCTGCGGGCACTTACTCAACCCTAGAGGACCCTACGGAACACTGCCAGCTCCTATGGAAGGAACCCTACGGGCCCCTACAGAACACTACTGGCTCCTGCGGTACTCCAGAGGCCTCTAGGGAACCTACGAAGCTCTACGGAACCCTATGGATCCTTACGGCACAGTACGGGCCCCTTCAGACCTCTGCGGGCGCTTATGGAAACCTACAGGACCCTACGGAACTGTACGAGACTCTACAGGCCCCTAGGGAACACCACAGGCCCCTACGGAACCCTACACAACCCTCCGGAAACATATGGCACCCTACAAGCTCCTACCAACCCCTGCGGGCACTTACATAACCCTACAGGCCCCTACGGAAATCTACGGGACTCTACGGGCCCCTAGGGAACCCTTCAGATTTCGACGGAACCCTACCAGCCCCTCTGGAACCCTACAGAATACTCCAGGACCCGACAGCACTCTACAAGACCCTTAGCAACACAACGGAACCTCACTAAAACCCTATGGGCTCCTACAGAACACTGCAGGTGCCTACGGAACCCTACAACCCCTACGGAACCCTACAGACACCTGCAGGCACTTACGGAACCCTGCAGGCCCCTACGGAACCCTACAGGTCCATACAGAACCCCACAGGGCCCTACGGAACTTTACCAGCCACTACGGAACTCTACGCGTCCCTACGGAACCCTGCAGAACCCTCCAGAACCTTACAGAATCCCACAGACTCCTACAGACTTCTGCGGGCACTTACACAACCCTACAGGCCCCTACGGAAATCTACGGGACTCTACGGGCCCCTAGGGAACCCTTCAGATTTCGACGGAACCCTACCAGCCCCTCTGGAACCCTACAGAATACTCCAGGACCCGACAGCACTCTACAAGACCCTTAGCAACACAACGGAACCTCACTAAAACCCTATGGGCTCCTACAGAACACTGCAGGTGCCTACGGAACCCTACAGACCCCTACGGAACCCTACAGACACCTGCAGGCACTTACGGAACCCTGCAGGCCCCTACGGAACCCTACAGGTCCATACAGAACCCCACAGGGCCCTACGGAACTTTACCAGCCACTACGGAACTCTACGCGTCCCTACGGAACCCTGCAGAACCCACCGGAACCTTACAGAATCCCACAGACTCCTACAGACTTCTGCGGGCACTTACACAACCCTACAGCTCCCTACGGAAATCTACGGGACTCTATGGGCCCCCAGGGAACCCTATAGATTTCGATGGAACCATACCAGCCCCTCTGGAACCCTACAGAATACTCCAGGACCCGACAGCACTCTACAAGACCCTTAGCAACACAACGGAACCTCACTAAAACCCTATGGGCTCCTACAGAACACTGTAGGCGACTACGGAAACCTACAGACCCCTACGGAATACTACCAGCCACTACAGAAAAATATGGCCCCTACGGAACTCTACGGAACCTGGCAGAAACACTGTGGGCCCCTACAGGCCCTTGCGGGCACTTGCAGAACTCTGCAGGAACCCACGGAACTTTATGGAACCCTTCCAGCCCCTACGGAAGCCTAAAGACCATTGCAGGCAGTTACAGAACGGTACAGGGCCCTAGGGAACTTTACCAGCCACTACGGAACTCTACGGGCCCCTACGGAACCCTGCAGAACCCTCCAGAACCTTACAGAATCCCACGGATTCCTACAGACTCCTGCGGGCACTTACTCAACCCTAGAGGACCCTACGGAACACTGCCAGCCCCTATGGAAGGAACCCTACGGGCCCCTACAGAACACTACTGGCTCCTGCGGTACTCCAGAGGCCTCTAGGGAACCTACGAAGCTCTACGGAACCCTATGGATCCTTACGGAACAGTACGGGCCCCTTCAGACCTCTGCGGGCACTTATGGAAATCTACAGGACCCTACCGAAACTGTACGAGACTCTAAAGGCCCCTAGGGAACACCACAGGCCCCTACGGAACCCTACACAACCCTCCGGAAACATATGGCACCCTACAAGCTCCTACCAACCCCTGCGGGCACTTACATAACCCTACAGGCCCCTACGGAAATCTCCGGGACTCTACGGGCCCCTAGGGAACCCTTCAGATTTCGACGGAACCCTACGAGGCCCTCTGGAACCCTACAGAATACTCCAGGACCCGACAGCACTCTACAAGACCCTTAGCAACACAACGGAACCTCACTAAAACCCTATGGGCTCCTACAGAACACTGCAGGTGCCTACGGAACCCTGCAGGCCCCTACGGAACCCTACAGGTCCATACAGAACCCCACAGGGCCCTACGGAACTTTACCAGCCACTACGGAACTCTACGCGTCCCTACGGAACCCTGCAGAACCCTCCAGAACCTTACAGAATCCCACAGACTCCTACAGACTTCTGCGGGCACTTACACAACCCTACAGCTCCCTATGGAAATCTACGGGACTCTATGGGCCCCTAGGGAACCCTATAGATTTCGATGGAACCCTATGAGGCCCTCTGGAACCCTACAGAATACTCCAGGACCCGACAGCACTCTACAAGACCCTTAGCAACACAACGGAACCTCACTAAAACCCTATGGGCTCCTACAGAACACTGTAGGTGCCTACGGAAACCTACAGACCCCTACGGAATACTACCAGCCACTACAGAAAAATATGGCCCCTACGGAACTCTACGGAACCTGGCAGAAACACTGTGGGCCCCTACAGGCCCTTGCGGGCACTTGCAGAACTCTGCAGGAACCCACGGAACTTTATGGAACCCTTCCAGCCCCTACGGAAGCCTAAAGACCCTTGCAGGCAGTTACGGAACGGTACAGGGCCCTAGAGAACTTTACCAGCCACTATGGAACTCTACGGGCCCCTACGGAACCCTGCAGAACCCTCCAGAACCTTACAGAATCCCACGGATTCCTACAGACTCCTGCGGGCACTTACTCAACCCTAGAGGACCCTACGGAACAATGCCAGCTCCTATGGAAGGAACCCTACGGGCCCCTACAGAACACTACTGGCTCCTGCGGTACTCCAGAGGCCTCTAGGGAACCTACGAAGCTCTACGGAACCCTATGGATCCTTACGGCACAGTACGGGCCCCTTCAGACCTCTGCGGGCGCTTATGGAAACCTACAGGACCCTACGGAACTGTACGAGACTCTACAGGCCCCTAGGGAACACCACAGGCCCCTACGGAACCCTACACAACCCTCCGGAAACATATGGCACCCTACAAGCTCCTACCAACCCCTGCGGGCACTTACACAACCCTACAGGCCCCTACGGAAATCTACGGGACTCTACGGGCCCCTAGGGAACCCTTCAGATTTCGACGGATCCCTACCAGCCCCTCTGGAACCCTACAGAATACTCCAGGACCCGACAGCACTCTACAAGACCCTTAGCAACACAACGGAACCTCACTAAAACCCTATGGGCTCCTACAGAACACTGCAGGTGCCTACGGAACCCTACAGACCCCTACGGAACCCTACAGACACCTGCGGGCACTTACGGAACCCTGCAGGCCCCTACGGAACCCTACAGGTCCATACAGAACCCCACAGGGCCCTACGGAACTTTACCAGCCACTACGGAACTCTACGCGTCCCTACGGAACCCTGCAGAACCCACCGGAACCTTACAGAATCCCACAGACTCCTACAGACTTCTGCGGGCACTTACACAACCCTACAGCTCCCTACGGAAATCTACGGGACTCTATGGGCCCCCAGGGAACCCTATAGATTTCGATGGAACCCTACCAGCCCCTCTGGAACCCTACAGAATACTCCAGGACCCGACAGCACTCTACAAGACCCTTAGCAACACAACGGAACCTCACTAAAACCCTATGGGCTCCTACAGAACACTGCAGGTGCCTACGGAACCCTGCAGGCCCCTACGGAACCCTACAGGTCCATACAGAACCCCACAGGGCCCTACGGAACTTTACCAGCCACTACGGAACTCTACGCGTCCCTACGGAACCCTGCAGAACCCTCCGGAACCTTACAGAATCCCACAGACTCCTACAGACTTCTGCGGGCACTTACACAACCCTACAGCTCCCTACGGAAATCTACGGGACTCTATGGGCCCCCAGGGAACCCTATAGATTTCGATGGAACCCTATGAGGCCCTCTGGAACCCTACAGAATACTCCAGGACCCGACAGCACTCTACAAGACCCTTAGCAACACAACGGAACCTCACTAAAAACCTATGGGCTCCTCCAGAACACTGTAGGTGCCTACGGAACCCTACAGACCCCTACGGAATACTACCAGCCACTACAGAAAAATATGGCCCCTACGGAACTCTACGGAACCTGGCAGAAACACTGTGGGCCCTTGCGGGCACTTGCAGAACTCTGCAGGAACCCACGGAACTTTATGGAACCCTTCCAGCCCCTACGGAAGCCTAAAGACCCTTGCAGGCAGTTACGGAACGGTACAGGGCCCTAGGGAACTTTACCAGCCACTACGGAACTCTACGGGCCCCTACGGAACCCTGCAGAACCCTCCAGAACCTTACAGAATCCCACGGATTCCTACAGACTCCTGCGGGCACTTACTCAACCCTAGAGGACCCTACGGAACACTGCCAGCTCCTATGGAAGGAACCCTACGGGCCCCTACAGAACACTACTGGCTCCTGCGGTACTCCAGAGGCCTCTAGGGAACCTACGAAGCTCTACGGAACCCTATGGATCCTTACGGCACAGTACGGGCTCCTTCAGACCTCTGCGGGCGCTTATGGAAACCTACAGGACCCTACGGAACTGTACGAGACTCTACAGGCCCCTAGGGAACACCACAGGCCCCTACGGAACCCTACACAACCCTCCGGAAACATATGGCACCCTACAAGCTCCTACCAACCCCTGCGGGCACTTACATAACCCTACAGGCCCCTACGGAAATCTACGGGACTCTACGGGCCCCTAGGGAACCCTTCAGATTTCGACGGATCCCTACCAGCCCCTCTGGAACCCTACAGAATACTCCAGGACCCGACAGCACTCTACAAGACCCTTAGCAACACAACGGAACCTCACTAAAACCCTATGGGCTCCTACAGAACACTGCAGGTGCCTACGGAACCCTACAGACCCCTACGGAACCCTACAGACACCTGCGGGCACTTACGGAACCCTGCAGGCCCCTACGGAACCCTACAGGTCCATACAGAACCCCACAGGGCCCTACGGAACTTTACCAGCCACTACGGAACTCTACGCGTCCCTACGGAACCCTGCAGAACCCTCCAGAACCTTACAGAATCCCACAGACTCCTACAGACTTCTGCGGGCACTTACACAACCCTACAGGCCCCTACGGAAATCTACGGGACTCTACGGGCCCCTAGGGAACCCTTCAGATTTCGACGGAACCCTACCAGCCCCTCTGGAACCCTACAGAATACTCCAGGACCCGACAGCACTCTACAAGACCCTTAGCAACACAACGGAACCTCACTAAAACCCTATGGGCTCCTACAGAACACTGCAGGTGCCTACGGAACCCTACAGACCCCTACGGAACCCTACAGACACCTGCGGGCACTTACGGAACCCTGCAGGCCCCTACGGAACCCTACAGGTCCATACAGAACCCCACAGGGCCCTACGGAACTTTACCAGCCACTACGGAACTCTACGCGTCCCTACGGAACCCTGCAGAACCCTCCGGAACCTTACAGAATCCCACAGACTCCTACAGACTTCTGCGGGCACTTACACAACCCTACAGCTCCCTACGGAAATCTACGGGACTCCATGGGCCCCCAGGGAACCCTATAGATTTCGATGGAACCATACCAGCCCCTCTGGAACCCTACAGAATACTCCAGGACCCGACAGCACTCTACAAGACCCTTAGCAACACAACGGAACCTCACTAAAACCCTATGGGCTCCTACAGAACACTGTAGGCGACTACGGAAACCTACAGACCCCTACGGAATACTACCAGCCACTACAGAAAAATATGGCCCCTACGGAACTCTACGGAACCTGGCAGAAACACTGTGGGCCCCTACAGGCCCTTGCGGGCACTTGCAGAACTCTGCAGGAACCCACGGAACTTTATGGAACCCTACCAGCCCCTACGGAAGCCTAAAGACCATTGCAGGCAGTTACAGAACGGTACAGGGCCCTAGGGAACTTTACCAGCCACTACGGAACTCTACGGGCCCCTACGGAACCCTGCAGAACCCTCCGGAACCTTACAGAATCCCACGGATTCCTACAGACTCCTGCGGGCACTTACTCAACCCTAGAGGACCCTACGGAACACTGCCAGCTCCTATGGAAGGAACCCTACGGGCCCCTACAGAACACTACTGGCTCCTGCGGTACTCCAGAGGCCTCTAGGGAACCTACGAAGCTCTACGGAACCCTATGGATCCTTACGGCACAGTACGGGCCCCTTCAGACCTCTGCGGGCGCTTATGGAAACCTACAGGACCCTACGGAACTCTACGAGACTCTACAGGCCCCTAGGGAACACCACAGGCCCCTACGGAACCCTACACAACCCTCCGGAAACATATGGCACCCTACAAGCTCCTACCAACCCCTGCGGGCACTTACACAACCCTACAGGCCCCTACGGAAATCTACGGGACTCTACGGGCCCCTAGGGAACCCTTCAGATTTCGACGGATCCCTACCAGCCCCTCTGGAACCCTACAGAATACTCCAGGACCCGACAGCACTCTACAAGACCCTTAGAAACACAACGGAACCTCACTAAAACCCTATGGGCTCCTACAGAACACTGCAGGTGCCTACGGAACCCTGCAGGCCCCTACGGAACCCTACAGGTCCATACAGAACCCCACAGGGCCCTACGGAACTTTACCAGCCACTACGGAACTCTACGCGTCCCTACGGAACCCTGCAGAACCCTCCGGAACCTTACAGAATCCCACAGACTCCTACAGACTTCTGCGGGCACTTACACAACCCTACAGCTCCCTATGGAAATCTACGGGACTCTATGGGCCCCTAGGGAACCCTATAGATTTCGATGGAACCCTATGAGGCCCTCTGGAACCCTACAGAATACTCCAGGACCCGACAGCACTCTACAAGACCCTTAGCAACACAACGGAACCTCACTAAAACCCTATGGGCTCCTACAGAACACTGTAGGTGCCTACGGAAACCTACAGACCCCTACGGAATACTACCAGCCACTACAGAAAAATATGGCCCCTACGGAACTCTACGGAACCTGGCAGAAACACTGTGGGCCCCTACAGGCCCTTGCGGGCACTTGCAGAACTCTGCAGGAACCCACAGAACTTTATGGAACCCTTCCAGCCCCTACGGAAGCCTAAAGACCCTTGCAGGCAGTTACGGAACGGTACAGGGCCCTAGGGAACTTTACCAGCCACTATGGAACTCTACGGGCCCCTACGGAACCCTGCAGAACCCTCCAGAACCTTACAGAATCCCACGGATTCCTACAGACTCCTGCGGGCACTTACTCAACCCTAGAGGACCCTACGGAACAATGCCAGCTCCTATGGAAGGAACCCTACGGGCCCCTACAGAACACTACTGGCTCCTGCGGTACTCCAGAGGCCTCTAGGGAACCTACGAAGCTCTACGGAACCCTATGGATCCTTACGGCACAGTACGGGCTCCTTCAGACCTCTGCGGGCGCTTATGGAAACCTACAGGACCCTACGGAACTGTACGAGACTCTACAGGCCCCTAGGGAACACCACAGGCCCCTACGGAACCCTACACAACCCTCCGGAAACATATGGCACCCTACAAGCTCCTACCAACCCCTGCGGGCACTTACATAACCCTACAGGCCCCTACGGAAATCTACGGGACTCTACGGGCCCCTAGGGAACCCTTCAGATTTCGACGGATCCCTACCAGCCCCTCTGGAACCCTACAGAATACTCCAGGACCCGACAGCACTCTACAAGACCCTTAGCAACACAACGGAACCTCACTAAAACCCTATGGGCTCCTACAGAACACTGCAGGTGCCTACGGAACCCTACAGACCCCTACGGAACCCTACAGACACCTGCGGGCACTTACGGAACCCTGCAGGCCCCTACGGAACCCTACAGGTCCATACAGAACCCCACAGGGCCCTACGGAACTTTACCAGCCACTACGGAACTCTACGCGTCCCTACGGAACCCTGCAGAACCCTCCAGAACCTTACAGAATCCCACAGACTCCTACAGACTTCTGCGGGCACTTACACAACCCTACAGGCCCCTACGGAAATCTACGGGACTCTACGGGCCCCTAGGGAACCCTTCAGATTTCGACGGAACCCTACCAGCCCCTCTGGAACCCTACAGAATACTCCAGGACCCGACAGCACTCTACAAGACCCTTAGCAACACAACGGAACCTCACTAAAACCCTATGGGCTCCTACAGAACACTGCAGGTGCCTACGGAACCCTACAGACCCCTACGGAACCCTACAGACACCTGCGGGCACTTACGGAACCCTGCAGGCCCCTACGGAACCCTACAGGTCCATACAGAACCCCACAGGGCCCTATGGAACTTTACCAGCCACTACGGAACTCTACGCGTCCCTACGGAACCCTGCAGAACCCTCCGGAACCTTACAGAATCCCACAGACTCCTACAGACTTCTGCGGGCACTTACACAACCCTACAGCTCCCTACGGAAATCTACGGGACTCTATGGGCCCCCAGGGAACCCTATAGATTTCGATGGAACCATACCAGCCCCTCTGGAACCCTACAGAATACTCCAGGACCCGACAGCACTCTACAAGACCCTTAGCAACACAACGGAACCTCACTAAAACCCTATGGGCTCCTACAGAACACTGTAGGCGACTACGGAAACCTACAGACCCCTACGGAATACTACCAGCCACTACAGAAAAATATGGCCCCTACGGAACTCTACGGAACCTGGCAGAAACACTGTGGGCCCCTACAGGCCCTTGCGGGCACTTGCAGAACTCTGCAGGAACCCACGGAACTTTATGGAACCCTACCAGCCCCTACGGAAGCCTAAAGACCCTTGCAGGCAGTTACGGAACGGTACAGGGCCCTAGGGAACTTTACCAGCCACTACGGAACTCTACGGGCCCCTACGGAACCCTGCAGAACCCTCCGGAACCTTACAGAATCCCACGGATTCCTACAGACTCCTGCGGGCACTTACTCAACCCTAGAGGACCCTACGGAACACTGCCAGCTCCTATGGAAGGAACCCTACGGGCCCCTACAGAACACTACTGGCTCCTGCGGTACTCCAGAGGCCTCTAGGGAACCTACGAAGCTCTACGGAACCCTATGGATCCTTACGGCACAGTACGGGCCCCTTCAGACCTCTGCGGGCGCTTATGGAAACCTACAGGACCCTACGGAACTCTACGAGACTCTACAGGCCCCTAGGGAACACCACAGGCCCCTACGGAACCCTACACAACCCTCCGGAAACATATGGCACCCTACAAGCTCCTACCAACCCCTGCGGGCACTTACACAACCCTACAGGCCCCTACGGAAATCTACGGGACTCTACGGGCCCCTAGGGAACCCTTCAGATTTCGACGGATCCCTACCAGCCCCTCTGGAACCCTACAGAATACTCCAGGACCCGACAGCACTCTACAAGACCCTTAGCAACACAACGGAACCTCACTAAAACCCTATGGGCTCCTACAGAACACTGCAGGTGCCTACGGAACCCTGCAGGCCCCTACGGAACCCTACAGGTCCATACAGAACCCCACAGGGCCCTACGGAACTTTACCAGCCACTACGGAACTCTACGGGTCCCTACGGAACCCTGCAGAACCCTCCGGAACCTTACAGAATCCCACAGACTCCTACAGACTTCTGCGGGCACTTACACAACCCTACAGCTCCCTATGGAAATCTACGGGACTCTATGGGCCCCTAGGGAACCCTATAGATTTCGATGGAACCCTATGAGGCCCTCTGGAACCCTACAGAATACTCCAGGACCCGACAGCACTCTACAAGACCCTTAGCAACACAACGGAACCTCACTAAAACCCTATGGGCTCCTACAGAACACTGTAGGTGCCTACGGAAACCTACAGACCCCTACGGAATACTACCAGCCACTACAGAAAAATATGGCCCCTACGGAACTCTACGGAACCTGGCAGAAACACTGTGGGCCCCTACAGGCCCTTGCGGGCACTTGCAGAACTCTGCAGGAACCCACAGAACTTTATGGAACCCTTCCAGCCCCTACGGAAGCCTAAAGACCCTTGCAGGCAGTTACGGAACGGTACAGGGCCCTAGAGAACTTTACCAGCCACTATGGAACTCTACGGGCCCCTACGGAACCCTGCAGAACCCTCCAGAACCTTACAGAATCCCACGGATTCCTACAGACTCCTGCGGGCACTTACTCAACCCTAGAGGACCCTACGGAACAATGCCAGCTCCTATGGAAGGAACCCTACGGGCCCCTACAGAACACTACTGGCTCCTGCGGTACTCCAGAGGCCTCTAGGGAACCTACGAAGCTCTACGGAACCCTATGGATCCTTACGGCACAGTACGGGCCCCTTCAGACCTCTGCGGGCGCTTATGGAAACCTACAGGACCCTACGGAACTGTACGAGACTCTACAGGCCCCTAGGGAACACCAGAGGCCCCTACGGAACCCTACACAACCCTCCGGAAACATATGGCACCCTACAAGCTCCTACCAACCCCTGCGGGCACTTACACAACCCTACAGGCCCCTACGGAAATCTACGGGACTCTACAGGCCCCTAGGGAACCCTTCAGATTTCGACGGATCCCTACCAGCCCCTCTGGAACCCTACAGAATACTCCAGGACCCGACAGCACTCTACAAGACCCTTAGCAACACAACGGAACCTCACTAAAACCCTATGGGCTCCTACAGAACACTGCAGGTGCCTACGGAACCCTACAGACCCCTACGGAACCCTACAGACACCTGCGGGCACTTACGGAACCCTGCAGGCCCCTACGGAACCCTACAGGTCCATACAGAACCCCACAGGGCCCTACGGAACTTTACCAGCCACTACGGAACTCTACGCGTCCCTACGGAACCCTGCAGAACCCTCCGGAACCTTACAGAATCCCACAGACTCCTACAGACTTCTGCGGGCACTTACACAACCCTACAGCTCCCTACGGAAATCTACGGGACTCTATGGGCCCCTAGGGAACCCTATAGATTTCGATGGAACCCTATGAGGCCCTCTGGAACCCTACAGAATACTCCAGGACCCAACAGCACTCTACAAGACCCTTAGCAACACAACGGAACCTCACTAAAACTCTATGGGCTCCTACAGAACACTGCAGGCGCCTACGGAACCCTACAGACCCCTACAGAATACTACCACCACTACAGAAAAATATGGCCCCTACGGAACTCTACGGAACCTGGCAGAAACACTGTGGGCCCCTACAGGCCCTTGCGGGCACTTGCAGAACTCTGCAGGAACCCACGGAACTTTATGGAACCCTACCAGCCCCTACGGAAGCCTAAAGACCCTTGCAGGCAGTTACGGAACGGTACAGGGCGCTAGGGAACTTTACCAGCCACTACGGAACTCTACGGGCCCCTACGGAACCCTGCAGAACCCTCCAGAACCTTACAGAATACCACGGATTCCTACAGACTCCTGCGGGCACTTACTCAACCCTAGAGGACCCTACGGAACACTGCCAGCTCCTATGGAAGGAACCCTACGGGCCCCTACAGAACACTACTGGCTCCTGCGGTACTCCAGAGGCCTCTAGGGAACCTACGAAGCTCTACGGAACCCTATGGATCCTTACGGCACAGTACGGGCCCCTTCAGACCTCTGCGGGCGCTTATGGAAACCTACAGGACCCTACGGAACTCTACGAGACTCTACAGGCCCCTAGGGAACACCACAGGCCCCTACGGAACCCTACACAACCCTCCGGAAACATATGGCACCCTACAAGCTCCTACCAACCCCTGCGGGCACTTACATAACCCTACAGGCCCCTACGGAAATCTCCGGGACTCTACGGGCCCCTAGGGAACCCTTCAGATTTCGACGGAACCCTACGAGGCCCTCTGGAACCCTACAGAATACTCCAGGACCCGACAGCACTCTACAAGACCCTTAGCAACACAACGGAACCTCACTAAAACCCTATGGGCTCCTACAGAACACTGCAGGTGCCTACGGAACCCTGCAGGTCCCTACGGAACCCTACAGGTCCATACAGAACCCCACAGGGCCCTACGGAACTTTACCAGACACTACGGAACTCTACGGGCCCCTACGGAACCCTGCAGAACCCTCCGGAACCTTACAGAATCCCACGGATTCCTACAGACTCCTGCGGGCACTTACTCAACCCTAGAGGACCCTACGGAACACTGCCAGCTCCTATGGAAGGAACCCTACGGGCCCCTACAGAACACTACTGGCTCCTGCGGTACTCCAGAGGCCTCTAGGGAACCTACGAAGCTCTACGGAACCCTATGGATCCTTACGGCACAGTACGGGCCCCTTCAGACCTCTGCGGGCGCTTATGGAAACCTACAGGACCCTACGGAACTCTACGAGACTCTACAGGCCCCTAGGGAACACCACAGGCCCCTACGGAACCGTACGAGACTCTACAGGCCCTTAGGGAACACCACAGGCCCCTACGGAACCCTACACAACCCTCTGGAAACTTATGGAACCCTACAAGCTCCTACCAACCCCTGCGAGCACTTACACAACCCTACAGGTCCCTGCGGCAATCTACGGGACTCTATGGGCCCCTAGGGAACCCTACAGATTTCGACGGAACCCTACCAGCCCCTCTGGAACCCTACAGAATACTCCAGGACCCGACAGCACTCTACAAGATTCTTAGCAACACAACGGAACCTCACTAAAACCCTATGGGCTCCTACAGAACACTGTAGGTGCCTACGGAAACCTACAGACCCCTACGGAATACTACCAGCCACTACAGAAAAATATGGCCCCTACGGAACTCTACGGAACCTGGCAGAAACACTGTGGGCCCCTACAGGCCCTTGCGGGCACTTGCAGAACTCTGCAGGAATCCACGGAACTTTATGGAACCCTACCAGCCCCTACGGAAGCCTAAAGACCCTTGCAGGCAGTTACGGAACAGTACAGGGCCCTAGGGAACTTTACCAGCCACTACGGAACTCTACGGGCCCCTACGGAACCCTGCAGAACCCTCCAGAACCTTACAGAATCCCACGGATTCCTACAGACTCCTGCGGGCACTTACTCAACCCTAGAGGACCCTACGGAACACTGCCAGCTCCTATGGAAGGAACCCTACG